>NW_027043418.1:0-108119 GCF_036013475.1 Columba livia
AAAGAAGTATGAAAGAAGTAAGAAAGAAGTAAGAAAGAAGTAAGAAAGAAGTAAGAAAGAAGTAAGAAAGAAGAAAGAAAGAGATAAGAAAGAAGTAAGAAAGAAGTAAGAAGAAGTAAGAAAGAAGTAAGAAAGAAGTAAGAAAGAAGTAAGAAGGAATAAGAAAAAAGTAAGAGAGAAGTAAGAAAGAAGTAAGAAAGAGGTAAGAAAGAAGTAAGAAAGAAGTAAGAAAGAAGTAAGAAAGAAGTAAGAAAGAAAGAAGAATGAAGTAAGAAAGAAGTAAGAAAGAAGTAAGAAAGAAGTAAGAAAGAAGAAAGAAAGAAGTAAGAAAGAAGTATGAAAGAAGTAAGAAAGAAGAAAGAAAGAAGTAAGAAAGAAGTAAGAAGGAAGAAGAAGAAAGAAGTAAGAAAAGAAGTAAGAAAGAAGTAAGAAAGAAGTAAGAAAGAAGTAAGAAAAGAAGTAAGAAAGAAAGAAGAGAAGAAGTAAGAAAGAAGTAAGAAGAAGAAGAATGAAGAAAGAAGTAAGAAAGAAGTAAGAAAAGAAGTAAGAAAGAAGTAAGAAAGAAGTAAGAAAGAAGTAAGAAAGAAGAAAGAAAGAAGTAAGAAAGAAGTAAGAAAGAAGTAAGAAAGAAGTAAGAAAGAAAGAAGAAAGAAGAAAGAAAGAAGTAAGAAAGAAGTAAGAAAGAAGTAAGAAAGAAGTAAGAAAGAAGAAAGAAAGGAATGAAGAAAGAAGTAAGAAAGAAGTAAGAAAGAAGTAAGAAAGAAGTAAGAAAGAAGTAAGAAGAAAGAAGTAAGAAAGAAGTAAAGAAAGAAGAAAGAAAGAAGAAGAAGAAAGAAGAAAAGAAAGAAGTAAGAAGAAGTAAGAAAGAAGTAAGAAAGAAGTAAGAAAGAAGTAAGAAAAGAAGTAAGAAAGAAGTAAGAAAGAAGTAAGAAAGAAGTAAGAAAGAAGAAGAAAGAAGTAAGAAAGAGGTTAGAAAGAAAGAAGAAAGAAAGAAGTAAGAAAGAAGTAAGAAAGAAGTAAGAAAGAAGTAAAAGGAATGAGAAAGAAGTAAGAAAGAAGTAAGAAGAAATGAAGAAAGAAGTAAGAGAGAAGTAAGAAAGAAGTAAGAAAGAAGTAGAAAGAAGAAGAAGTAAGAAAGAAGAAGAAAGAAGTAAGAAAGAAGTAAGAAAGAAGTAAGAAAGAAGTAAGAAAGAAAGAAGAAAGAAGAAAGAAAGAAGTAAGAAAGAAGTAAGAAAGAAGTAAAAGAAAGAAGAAAGTAAGAAAGTAAGAAAGAAGTAAGAAAGAAGAAAGAAAGAAGTAAGAAAGAAGTAAGAAAGAAGAAGAAAGAAGAAAGAAAGTAAGAAAGAAGTAAGAAAGAAGTAAGAAAGAAGTAAGAAAGAAGTAAGAAGGAATGAAGAAAAAGTAACAGAGAAGTAAGAAAGAAGTAAGAAAGAAGTAAGAAAGAAGTAAGAAAGAAGTAAGAAAGAAAGAAAGAAAGAAAGAAGTAAGAAAGAAGTAAGAAAGAAGTAAGAAAGAAGTAAGAAAGAAGAAGAAAGAAGAAGAAAGAAAGAAAAGTAAGAAAGAAGTAAGAAAGAAGTATGAAAGAAGTAAGAAAGAAGTAAGAAAGAAGTAAGAAAGAAGTAAGAAAGAAAGTAAGAAAGAAGTAAGAAAGAAGTAAGAAAGAAGTAAGAAAGAAGTAAGAAAGAAGTAAGAAAGAAGTAAGAAAGAAGTAAGAAAGAAGTAAGAAAGAAGTAAGAAAGAAGTAAGAAAGAAGTAAGAAAGAAGTAAGAAGAAGAAAGAAGTAAGAAGAGAAGAAGTAAGAAAGAAGTAAGAAAGAAGTAAGAAAGAAGTAAGAAAGAAAGAAGAAAGAAGTAGAAAGAAGTAAGAAAGAAGTAAGAAAGAAGTAAAGAAGAAGTAAGAAAGAAGAAAGAAGTAAGAAAGAAGTAAGAAAGAAGTAAGAAGAAGTAAGAAGAAAGAAGTAAGAAAGAAGTAAGAAAGAAGTAAGAAAGAAGAAAGAAAGAAGAAAGAAAGAAGTAAGAAAGAAGTATGAAAGAAGTAAGAAAAGAAGTAAGAAAGAAGTAAGAAAGAGTAAGAAAGTAGTAAGAGGGAATGAAGAAAGAAGTTAGAAAGAAAGAAGAAAGAAGAAAGAAAGAAGTAAGAAAGAAAAAGAAAGAAGTAAGAAAGAAGTAAGAAAGAAGTAAGAAAGAAGAAAAAGAAGCTAGAAAGAAGTAAGAAAGAAGTAAGAAAGAAGTAAGAAAGAAGAAAGTAAGAAGAAAGAAAGAAAGAACAAAGAAGTAAGAAAGAAGTAAGAAAGAAGTAAGAAAGAAGTAAGAAATAAAGAAGAAAGAAGAAAGAAAGAAGTAAGAAAGAAGTAAGAAAGAAGTAAGAAATAAGTAAGAAAGAAGTAAGAAGGAATGAAGAAAAAAGTAAGAGAGAAGTAAGAAAGAAGTAAGAAAGAAGTAAGAAAGAAGTAAGAAAGAAGTAAGAAAGAAGTAAGAAAGAAAGAAGACTGAAGTAAGAAAGAAGTAAGAAAGAAGTAAGAAAGAAGAAAGAAAGAAGTAAGAAAGAAGTATGAAAGAAGTAAGAAAGAAGAAAGAAAGAAGTAAGAAAGAAGTAAGAAAGGAATGAAGAAAGAAGAAGATAGAAAGAAGTTAGAAAGAAGTAAGAAATAAGTAAGAAAGAAGTAAGAAAGAAGTAAGAAAGAAGTAAGAAAGAAGTAAGAAAGAAGTAAGAAAGA
The DNA here is from genome assembly GCF_036013475.1 of Columba livia. Taxonomy (NCBI): domain Eukaryota; kingdom Metazoa; phylum Chordata; class Aves; order Columbiformes; family Columbidae; genus Columba; species Columba livia. The sequence goes on from NW_027043418.1 coordinate 2,717, forward strand.
AGTAAGAAAGAAGTAAGAAAATGTTAGAAAGAAGTAAGAAAGAAGTAAGAAAGAAGAAAGAAAGAAGTAAGAAAGAAGTAAGAAAGAAGAAGTAAGAAAGATGTAAGAAAGAGAAGTAAGAAAGAAGTAAGAAAGAAGAAAAAGAAGCTAGAAAGAAGTAAGAAAGAAGTAAGAAAGAAGTAAGAAAGAAGAAAGTAAGAAGAAAGAAAGAAAGAACAAAGAAGTAAGAAAGAAGTAAGAAAGAAGTAAGAAAGAAGTAAGAAATAAAGAAGAAAGAAGAAAGAAAGAAGTAAGAAAGAAGTAAGAAAGAAGTAAGAAAGAAGTAAGAAAGAAGTAAGAAGGAATGAAGAAAAAAGTAAGAGAGAAGTAAGAAAGAAGTAAGAAAGAGGTAAGAAAGAAGTAAGAAAGAAGTAAGAAAGAAGTAAGAAAGAAGTAAGAAAGAAAGAAGAATGAAGTAAGAAAGAAGTAAGAAAGAAGTAAGAAGAAGTAAGATAGAAGAAAGAAAGAAGTAAGAAAGAAGTAAGAAAGAACTAAGAAAGAAGTAAGAAGAAAGAGAAAGAAGTAAGAAAGAAGTAAGAAAGAAGTAAGAAAGAAGTAAGAAAGAAGAAAGAAAGAAGTAAGAAAGAAGTATGAAAGAAGTAGAAGAAGTAAGAAAGAAGTAAGAAAGAAGTAAGAAAGAAGTAAGAAAGAAGTAAGAAAGAAAGAAGAAAGAAGAAAGAAAGAAGTAAGAAAGAAGTAAGAAAGAAGTAAGAAAGAAGTAAGAAAGAAGTAAAAAGGAATGAAGAAAGAAGTAAGAAAGAAGTAAGAAGAAAGAGAAGAAGTAAGAGAGAAGTAAGAAAGAAGTAAGAAAGAAGTAAGAAAGAAGTAAGAAAGAAGTAAGAAAGAAGAAAGAAAGAAGTAAAGAAAGAAGTAAGAAAGAAGTAAGAAAGAAGTAAGAAAGAAAGAAGAAAGAAAGAAGAAAGAAGTAAGAAAGAAGTAAGAAAGATGTAAGAAAGAAGAAAGAAAGAAGAAAAAGTAAGAAAGAAGTAAGAAAGAAGAAAGAAAGAAATAAGAAAGAAGTAAGAAAGAAAGAAGAAAGAAGAATGAAAGAAGTAAGAAAGAAGTAAGAAAGAAGTAAGAAAGAAGTAAGAAAGAAGTAAGAAAGAAAGAAGAAAGAAGTAAGAAAGAAGTAAGAAAGAAGAAAGAAAGAAGTAAGAAGGAATGAAGAAAGAAGTAAGAAAGAAGAAAGAAAGAAGTATGAAAGAATTAAGAAAGAAGTGAGAAAGAAGTTAGAAAGAAGTAAAGAAAGAAGTAAGAAAGAAAGAAGAAAGAAGAAGAAGTAAGAAAGAAGTAAGAAAGAAGTAAGAAAGAAGAAAGAAAGAAGTAAGAAAGAAGTATGAAAGAAGTAAGAAAGAAGAAAGAAAGAAGTAAGAAATAAGTAAGAAAGAAGTAAAAAGGAATGAAGAAAGAAGTAAGAAAGAATTAAGAAAGAAGTAAGAAAGAAGTAAGAAAGAAGAAGAAAGAAGTAAGAAAGAAGTAAGAAAGAAGTAAGAAAGAAGTAAGAAAGAAGAAAGAAAGAAGTAAGAAAGAAGTATGAAAGAAGTAAGGAAGAAAGAAGAAAGAAGTAAGAAAGAAGTAAGAAAGAAGTAAGAAAGAAGTAAGAAAGAAGTAAGAAAGAAGAAAGAAAGGAATGAAGAAAGAAGTAAGAAAGAAGTAAGAAAGAAGTAAGAAAGAAGTAAGAAAGAAGTATGAAAGAAGTAAGAAAGAAGTATGAAAGAAGTAAGAAAGAAGAAAGAAAGAAGAAAGAAGAAGGAATGAAGAAATAAGTAAGAAAGAAGTAAGAAAGAAGTAAGAAGTAAGAAAGAAGTAAGAAAGAAAGAAGAAAGAAGTAAGAAAGAAGTAAGAAAGAAGTAAGAAAGAAGTAAGAAAGAAGAAAGAAAGAAGTAAGAAAGAAAGAAGAAAGAAGTAAGAAAGAAGTAAGAAAGAAGAAAGAAAGAAGTAAGAAAGAAGTAAGAAGGAATGAAGAAAGAAGTAAGAAAGAAGAAAGAAAGAAGTATGAAAGAAGTAAGAAAGAAGTAAGAAAGAAGTATGAAAGAAGTAAGAAAGAAGTATGAAAGAAGTAAGAAAGAAGTAAGAAAGAAGTATGAAAGAAGTAAGAAAGAAGTAAGAAAGAAGTAAGAAAGAAGTAAGAAAGAAGTAAGAAAGAAGAAAGAAAGAAGTAAGAAAGAAGTAAGAAAGAAGTAAGAAAGAAGTAAGAAAGAAGTAAGAAAGAAGTAAGAAAGAAGTAAGAAGGAATGAAGAAAAAAGTAAGAGAGAAGTAAGAAAGAAGTAAGAAAGAGGTAAGAAAGAAGTAAGAAAGAAGTAAGAAAGAAGTAAGAAAGAAGTAAGAAAGAAAGAAGAATGAAGTAAGAAAGAAGTAAGAAAGAAGTAAGAAAGAAGTAAGAAAGAAGAAAGAAAGAAGTAAGAAAGAAGTATGAAAGAAGTAAGAAAGAAGAAAGAAAGAAGTAAGAAAGAAGTAAGAAGGAATGAAGAAAGAAGTAAGAAAGAAGTTAGAAAGAAGTAAGAAAGAAGTAAGAAAGAAGTAAGAAAGAAGTAAAAAGGAATGAAGAAAGAAGTAAGAAAAAAGTAAGAAGAAATGAAGAAAGAAGTAAGAGAGAAGTAAGAAAGAAGTAAGAAAGAAGTAAGAAAGAAGTATGAAAGAAGTAAGAAAGAAGAAAGAAAGAAGTAAGAAAGAAGTAAGAAAGAAGTAAGAAAGAAGTAAGAAAGAAAGAAGAAAGAAGAAAGAAAGAAGTAAGAAAGAAGTAAGAAAGAAGTAAGAAAGAAGTAAGAAAGAAGAAAGACAGGAATGAAGAAAGAAGTAAGAAAGAAGTAAGAAAGAAGTAAGAAAAAAGTAAGAAAGAAAGAAGTAAGAAAGAAGTAAGAAAGAAGTAAGAAAGAAGAAAGAAAGAAGAAAGAAAGAGGTAAGAAAGAAAGAAGTAAGAAAGAAGTAAGAAAGAAGTTAGAAAGAAGTAAGAAAGAAGTAAGAAAGAAGTTAGAAAGAAGTAAGAAATAAGTAAGAAAGAAGTAAGAAAGAAGTAAGAAAGAAGTAAGAAAGAGGTTAGAAAGAAGTAAGAAAGAAAGAAGTAAGAAAGAAGTAAGAAAGAAGTAAGAAAGAAGTAAAAAGGAATGAAGAAAGAAGTAAGAAAGAAGTAAGAAGAAATGAAGAAAGAAGTAAGAGAGAAGTAAGAAAGAAGTAAGAAAGAAGTAAGAAAGAAGTATGAAAGAAGTAAGAAAGAAGAAAGAAAGAAGTAAGAAAGAAGTAAGAAAGAAGTAAGAAAGAAGTAAGAAAGAAAGAAGAAAGAAGAAAGAAAGAAGTAAGAAAGAAGTAAGAAAGAAGTAAGAAAGAAGAAAGACAGGAATGAAGAAAGAAGTAAGAAAGAAGTAAGAAAGAAGTAAGAAAGAAGTAAGAAAGAAAGAAGTAAGAAAGAAGTAAGAAAGAAGTAAGAAAGAAGAAAGAAAGAAGAAAGAAAGAGGTAAGAAAGAAAGAAGTAAGAAAGAAGTAAGAAAGAAGTTAGAAAGAAGTAAGAAAGAAGTAAGAAAGAAGTTAGAAAGAAGTAAGAAATAAGTAAGAAAGAAGTAAGAAAGAAGTAAGAAAGAAGTAAGAAAGAGGTTAGAAAGAAGTAAGAAAGAAAGAAGTAAGAAAGAAGTAAGAAAGAAGTAAGAAAGAAGTAAAAAGGAATGAAGAAAGAAGTAAGAAAGAAGTAAGAAGAAATGAAGAAAGAAGTAAGAGAGAAGTAAGAAAGAAGTAAGAAAGAAGTAAGAAAGAAGTATGAAAGAAGTAAGAAAGAAGAAAGAAAGAACTAAGAAAGAAGTAAGAAAGAAGTAAGAAAGAAGTAAGAAAGAAAGAAGAAAGAAGAAAGAAAGAAGTAAGAAAGAAGTAAGAAAGAAGTAAGAAAGAAGAAAGAAAGAAGAAAAGTAAGAAAGAAGTAAGAAAGAAGAAAGAAAGAAGTAAGAAAGAAGTAAGAAAGAAAGAAGAAAGAAAAAAGAAAGAAGTAAGAAAGAAGTAAGAAAGAAGTAAGAAAGAAGTAAGAAAGAAGTAAGAAGGAATGAAGAAAAAAGTAACAGAGAAGTAAGAAAGAAGTAAGAAAGAAGTAAGAAAGAAGTAAGAAAGAAGTAAGAAAGAAGTAAGAAAGAAAGAAGAATGAAGTAAGAAAGAAGTAAGAAAGAAGTAAGAAAGAAGTAAGAAAGAAGAAAGAAAGAAGTAAGAAAGAAAGAAGAAAGAAGTAAGAAAGAAGTAAGAAAGAAGAAAGAAAGAAGTAAGAAAGAAGTAAGAAGGAAGTAAGAAAGAAGTATGAAAGAAGTAAGAAAGAAGTATGAAAGAAGTAAGAAAGAAGTAAGAAAGAAGTATGAAAGAAGTAAGAAAGAAGTAAGAAAGAAGTAAGAAAGAAGTAAGAAAGAAGTAAGAAAGAAGAAAGAAAGAAGTAAGAAAGAAGTAAAGAAGTAAGAAAGAAGTAAGAAAGAAGTAAGAAAGAAGTAAGAAAGAAGTAAGAAAGAAGTAAGAAAGAAGTAAGAAAGAAGTAAGAAAGAAGTAAGAAAGAAGTAAGAAAGAAGTAAGAAAGAAGTAAGAAAGAAGTAAGAAAGAAAGAAGTAAGAAAGAAGTAAGAAAGAAGTAAGAAAGAAGAAAGAAAGAAGAAAGAAAGAAGTAAGAAAGAAGTATGAAAGAAGTAAGAAAGAAGTAAGAAAGAAGTAAGAAAGAAGTAAGAAAGAAGTAAGAGGGAATGAAGAAAGAAGTTAGAAAGAAAGAAGAAAGAAGAAAGAAAGAAGTAAGAAAGAAAAAGAAAGAAGTAAGAAAGAAGTAAGAAAGAAGTAAGAAAGAAGAAAAAAGAAGCTAGAAAGAAGTAAGAAAGAAGTAAGAAAGAAGTAAGAAAGAAGAAAGTAAGAAGAAAGAAAGAAAGAACAAAGAAGTAAGAGAGAAGTAAGAAAGAAGTAAGAAATAAAGAAGAAAGAAGAAAGAAAGAAGTAAGAAAGAACTAAGAAAGAAGTAAGAAAGAAGTAAGAAAGAAGTAAGAAGGAATGAAGAAAAAAGTAAGAGAGAAGTAAGAAAGAAGTAAGAAAGAAGTAAGAAAGAAGTAAGAAAGAAGTAAGAAAGAAGTAAGAAAGAAGTAAGAAAGAAAGAAGACTGAAGTAAGAAAGAAGTAAGAAAGAAGTAAGAAAGAAGAAAGAAAGAAGTAAGAAAGAAGTATGAAAGAAGTAAGAAAGAAGAAAGAAAGAAGTAAGAAAGAAGTAAGAAGGAATGAAGAAAGAAGTAAGAAAGAAGTAAGAAAGAAGTAAGAAAGAGGTAAGAAAGAAGTAAGAAAGAAGTAAGAAAGAAGTAAGAAAGAAGTAAGAAAGAAAGAAGAATGAAGTAAGAAAGAAGTAAGAAAGAAGTATGAAAGAAGTAAGAAAGAAAGAAGAAAGAAGAAAGAAAGAAGTAAGAAAGAAGGAAGAAGTAAGAAAGAAGTAAGAAAGAAGTAAGAAAGAAGTAAGAAAGAAGTAAGAAAGAAGAAAGAAAGAAGTAAGAAAGAGGTAAGAAAGGAGTAAGAAAGAAAGAAGGAAGAAGTAAGAAAGAAGAAAAAATAAGTTAGAAAGAAGTAAGAAAGAAGTAAGAAAGAAGAAAGTAAGAAGAAAGAAAGAAAGAACAAAGAAGTAAGAAAGAAGTAAGAAAGAAGTAAGAAAGAAGTACGAAAAAAGTAAGAAAGAAGCAAGAAAGAAGTAAGAAAGAAGTAAGAAAGAAAGAAGAAAGAAGAAAGATGTAAGAAAGAAGTAAGAAAGAAGTAAGAAAGAGGTAAGAAAGGAGTAAGAAAGAAAGAAGAAAGAAGTAAGAAAGAAGTAAGAAAGAAGTATGAAAGAAGTAAGAAAGAAGTAAGAAAGAAGTAAGAAAGAAGAAAGAAAGAAGTAAGAAAGAAGTATGAAAGAAGTAAGAAAGAAAGAAGAAAGAAAGAAGAAAGAAGAAAGAAAGAAGTAAGAAAGAAGTAAGAAAGAAGTAAGAAAGAAGTAAGAAAGAAGTAAAAAGGAATGAAGAAAGAAGTAAGAAAGAAGTAAGAAAGAAGTAAGAAAGAAGTAAGAAAGAAGTAAGAAAGAAGTACGAAAGAAGTAAGAAAGAAGTAAGAAAGAAGTAAGAAAATGTTAGAAACAAGTAAGAAAGAAGTAAGAAAGAAGAAAAAAAGAAGTAAGAAAGAAGTAAGAAAGAAAGAAGTAAGAAAGATGTAAGAAAGAAGTAAGAAAGAAGTAAGAAAGAAGAAAAAAGAAGTTAGAAAGAAGTAAGAAAGAAGTAAGAAAGAAGTAAGAAGGAATGAAGAAAGAAGTAAGAAATAAGTAAGAAGAAATGAAGAAAGAAGTAAGAGAGAAGTAAGAAAGAAGTAAGAAAGAAGTAAGAAAGAAGTATGAAAGAAGTAAGAAAGAAGTATGAAAGAAGTAAGAAAGAAGTAAGAGAGAAGTAAGAAAGAAGTAAGAAAGAAGTAAGAAAGAAGTAAGAAAGAAGTAAGAAAGAAGTAAGAAAGAAGAAAGAAAGAAGTAAGAAAGAAGTAAAGAAGTAAGAAAGAAGTAAGAAAGAAGTAAGAAAGAAGTAAGAAAGAAAGAAGAAAGAAGTAAGAAAGAAGTAAGAAAGAAGTAAGAAAGAAGTAAGAAAGAAGTAAGAAAGAAGTAAGAAAGAAGTAAGAAAGAAGTAAGAAAGAAGTAAGAAAGAAGTAAGAAAGAAGTAAGAAAGAAGTAAGAAAGAAAGAAGTAAGAAAGAAGTAAGAAAGAAGTAAGAAAGAAGAAAGAAAGAAGAAAGAAAGAAGTAAGAAAGAAGTAAGAAAGAAGTAAGAAAGAAGTAAGAAATAAAGAAGAAAGAAGAAAGAAAGAAGTAAGAAAGAAGTAAGAAAGAAGTAAGAAAGAAGTAAGAAAGAAGTAAGAAGGAATGAAGAAAAAAGTAAGAGAGAAGTAAGAAAGAAGTAAGAAAGAAGTAAGAAAGAAGTAAGAAAGAAGTAAGAAAGAAGTAAGAAAGAAGTAAGAAAGAAAGAAGACTGAATTAAGAAAGAAGTAAGAAAGAAGTAAGAAAGAAGAAAGAAAGAAGTAAGAAAGAAGTATGAAAGAAGTAAGAAAGAAGAAAGAAAGAAGTAAGAAAGAAGTAAGAAGGAATGAAGAAAGAAGTAAGAAAGAAGTTAGAAAGAAGTAAGAAATAAGTAAGAAAGAAGTAAGAAAGAAGTAAGAAAGAAGTAAGAAAGAAGTAAGAAAGAAGTAAGAAAGAAGTAAGAAAGAAGTAAGAAAATGTTAGAAAGAAGTAAGAAAGAAGTAAGAAAGAAGTAAGAAGGAATGAAGAAAAAAGTAAGAGAGAAGTAAGAAAGAAGTAAGAAAGAGGTAAGAAAGAAGTAAGAAAGAAGTAAGAAAGAAGTAAGAAAGAAGTAAGAAAGAAAGAAGAATGAAGTAAGAAAGAAGTAAGAAAGAAGTAAGAAAGAAGTAAGATAGAAGAAAGAAAGAAGTAAGAAAGAAGTAAGAAGGAATGAAGAAAGAAGTAAGAAAGAAGTTAGAAAGAAGTAAGAAATAAGTAAGAAAGAAGTAAGAAAGAAGTAAGAAAGAAGAAAGAAAGAAGTAAGAAAGAAATAAGAAAGAAGTAAGAAAGAAGAAAAAGAAGTTAGAAAGAAGTAAGATAGAAGTAAGAAAGAAGTAAGAAAGAAGAATGAATGAAGAAAGAAAGAAAGAAGAAAGAAATAAGAAAGACGTAAGAAAGAAGTAAGAAAGAAGTAAGAAAGAAGTAAGAAAGAAGTAAGAAGGAATGAAGAAAGAAGTAAGAAAGAAGTAAGAAGAAATGAAGAAAGAAGTAAGAGAGAAGTAAGAAAGAAGTAAGAAAGAAGTATGAAAGAAGTAAGAAAGAAGAAAGAAAGAAGTAAGAAAGAAGTAAGAAAGAAGTTAGAAAGAAGTAAGAAAGAAAGAAGAAAGAAGAAAGAAAGAAGTAAGAAAGAAGTAAGAAAGAAGTAAGAAAGAAGTAAGAAAGAAGTAAAAAGGAATGAAGAAAGAAGTAAGAAAGAAGTAAGAAAGAAGTAAGAAAGAAGTAAGAAAGAAGTAAGAAAGAAGTACGAAAGAAGTAAGAAAGAAGTAAGAAAGAAGTAAGAAAATGTTAGAAACAAGTAAGAAAGAAGTAAGAAAGAAGAAAGAAAGAAGTAAGAAAGAAGTAAGAAAGAAAGAAGTAAGAAAGATGTAAGAAAGAAGTAAGAAAGAAGTAAGAAAGAAGAAAAAAGAAGTTAGAAAGAAGTAAGAAAGAAGTAAGAAAGAAGTAAGAAGGAATGAAGAAAGAAGTAAGAAATAAGTAAGAAGAAATGAAGAAAGAAGTAAGAGAGAAGTAAGAAAGAAGTAAGAAAGAAGTAAGAAAGAAGTATGAAAGAAATAAGAAAGAAGAAAGAAAGAAGTAAGAAAGAAGTAAGAAAGAAGTAAGAAAGAAGTAAGAAAGAAAGAAGAAAGAAGTAAGAAAGAAGGAAGAAGTAAGAAAGAAGTAAGAAAGAAGTAAGAAAGAAGTAAGAAAGAAGTAAGAAAGAATTAAGAAAGAAGTAAGAAAGAAGAAAGAAAGAAGTAAGAAAGAGGTAAGAAAGGAGTAAGAAAGAAAGAAGGAAGAAGTAAGAAAGAAGAAAAAATAAGTTGGAAAGAAGTAAGAAAGAAGTAAGAAAGAAGAAGGTAAGAAGAAAGAAAGAAAGAACAAAGAAGTAAGAAAGAAGTAAGAAAGAGGTAAGAAAGGAGGAAGAAAGAAAGAAGAAAGAAGTAAGAAAGAAGTAAGAAAGAAGTATGAAAGAAGTAAGAAAGAAAGAAGAAAGAAGAAAGAAAGAAGTAAGAAAGAAGGAAGAAGTAAGAAAGAAGTAAGAAAGAAGTAAGAAAGAAGTAAGAAAGAAGTATGAAAGAAGTAAGAAAGAAGAAAGAAAGAAGTAAGAAAGAGGTAAGAAAGGAGTAAGAAAGAAAGTAGGAAGAAGTAAGAAAGAAGAAAAAATAAGTTAGAAAGAATAAGAAAGAAGTAAGAAAGAAGAAAGTAAGAAGAAAGAAAGAAAGAACAAAGAAGTAAGAAAGAAGTAAGAAAGAAGTAAGAAAGAAGTACGAAAAAAGTAAGAAAGAAGTAAGAAAGAAGTAAGAAAGAAGTAAGAAAGAAAGAAGAAAGAAGAAAGATGTAAGAAAGAAGTAAGAAAGAAGTAAGAAAGAGGTAAGAAAGGAGTAAGAAAGAAAGAAGAAAGAAGTAAGAAAGAAGTAAGAAAGAAGTATGAAAGAAGTAAGAAAGAAGTAAGAAAGAAGTAAGAAAGAAGAAAGAAAGAAGTAAGAAAGAAGTATGAAAGAAGTAAGAAAGAAAGAAGAAAGAAGTAAGAAAGAAGTAAGAAAGTAGTAAAAAAGAAGTAAGAAAGAAGAAAGAAAGAAGTAAGAAAGAAGTATGAAAGAAGTATGAAAGAATTAAGAAAGAAGAAAGAAAGAAGTATGAAAGAAGTAAGAAAGAAGTAAGAAAGAAGGAAGAAAGAAGTAAGAAAGAAAGAAGAAAGAAGTAAGAAAGAAGTAAGAAAGAAGTAAGAAAGAAGTAAGAAAGAAGTAAAAAGTAATGAAGAAAGAAGTAAGAAAGAAGTAAGAAAGAAGTAAAAAGGAATGAAGAAAGAAGTTACAAAGAACTAAGAAAGAAGTAAGAAAGAAGTAAGAAAGAAAGAAGAAAAAAGTAAGGAAGAAGAAAGAAAGAAGTATGAAAGAAGTAAGAAAGAGGTAAGAAAGAAAGAAGTAAGAAAGAAGTTAGAAAGAAGTAAGAAAGAAGTAAGAAAGAAGTTAGAAAGAAGTAAGAAATAAGCAAGAAAGAAGTAAGAAAGAAGTAAGAAAGAAGTAAGAAAGAGGTTAGAAAGAAGTAAGAAAGAAGTAAGAAAATGTTAGAAAGAAGTAAGAAATAAGTAAGAAAGAAGTAAGAAAGAAGTAAGAAAGATGTAAGAAAGAAAGAAGTAAGAAAGAAGTAAGAAAGAAGTAAGAAAGAAGAAAAAAGAAGTTAGAAAGAAGTAAGAAAGAAGTAAGAAAGAAGTAAGAAAGAAGTAAGAAAGAATAAAGTAAGAAGAAAGAAAGAAAGAACAAAGAAGTAAGAAAGAAGTAAGAAATAAGTAAGAAATAAGTAAGAAAGAAGTAAGAAATAAAAAAGAAAGAAGAAAGAAAGAAGTAAGAAAGAAGTTAGAAAGATGTAAGAAATAAGTAAGAAAGAAGTAAGAAAGAAGTAAGACAGAAGTAAGAAAGAAAGAAGTAAGAAAGAAGAAAGAAAGAAGTAAGAAAGAAGTAAGAAAGAAGTAAGAAAGAAGTAAGAAAGAAAGAAGAAAGAAGAAAGAAAGAAGTATGAAAGGAGTAAGAAAGAAGTAAGAAAGAAGTAAGAAAGAAGTAAAAAGGAATGAAGAAAGAAGTAAGAAAGAAGTAAGAAAGAAGTAAGAAAGAAGTAAGAAAGAAAGAAGAAAGAAGTAAGAAAGAAGTAAGAAAGAAGAAAGAAAGAAGTAAGAAGGAATGAAGAAAGAAGTAAGAAAGAAGAAAGAAAGAAGTATGAAAGAATTAAGAAAGAAGTGAGAAAGAAGTTAGAAAGAAGTAAGAAAGAAGTAAGAAAGAAGTATGAAAGAAGTAAGAAAGAAGTAAGAAAGAAGTAAGAAAGAAGAAAGAAAGAAGTAAGAAAGAAGTATGAAAGAAGTAAGAAAGAAAGAAGAAAGAAGTAAGAAAGAAGTAAGAAAGAAGTAACAAAGAAGTAAGAAAGAAGAAAGAAAGAAGTAAGAAAGAAGTATGAAAGAAGTATGAAAGAATTAAGAAAGAAGAAAGAAAGAAGTATGAAAGAAGTAAGAAAGAAGTAAGAAAGAAGTAAGAAAGAAGTAAGAAAGAAAGAAGAAAGAAGTAAGAAAGAAGTAAGAAAGAAGTAAGAAAGAAGTAAGAAAGAAGTAAAAAGGAATGAAGAAAGAAGTAAGAAAGAAGTAAGAAAGAAGTAAAAAGGAATGAAGAAAGAAGTAAGAAAGAAGTAAGAAAGAAGTAAGAAAGAAGTAAGAAAGAAAGAAGAAAAAAGTAAGGAAGAAGAAAGAAAGAAGTATGAAAGAAGTAAGAAAGAAGTAAGAAAGAAAGAAGTAAGAAAGAAGTAAGAAAGAAGTTAGAAAGAAGTAAGAAAGAAGTAAGAAAGAAATTAGAAAGAAGTAAGAAATATGTAAGAAAGAAGTAAGAAAGAAGTAAGAAATAAGTAAGAAAGACGTTAGAAAGAAGTAAGAAAGAAGTAAGAAAATGTTAGAAAGAAGTAAGAAATAAGTAAGAAAGAAGTAAGAAAGAAGTAAGAAAGAAGTAAGAAAGAAGTAAGAAAGAAGTAAAAAGGAATGAAGAAAGAAGTAAGAAAGAAGTAAGAAAGAAGTAAGAAAGAAGTAAGAAAGAAGTAAGAAAGAAGAAAGAAAGAAGTAAGAAAGAAGAAAGAAAGAAGTAAGAAAGAAGTAAGAAAGAAGTAAGAAAGAAGTAAGAAAGAAAGAAGAAAGAAGTAAGAAAGAAGTAAGAAAGAAGAAAGAAAGAAGTAAGAAAGAAGTAAGAAAGAAAGAAGAAAGAAGAAAGAAAGAAGTAAGAAAGAAGTAAGAAAGAAGTAAGAAAGAAGTAAGAAAGAAGTAAGAAGGAATGAAGAAAAAAGTAACAGAGAAGTAAGAAAGAAGTAAGAAAGAAGTAAGAAAGAAGTAAGAAAGAAAGAAGAATGAAGTAAGAAAGAAGTAAGAAAGAAGTAAGAAAGAAGTAAGAAAGAAGAAAGAAAGAAGTAAGAAAGAAAGAAGAAAGAAGTAAGAAAGAAGTAAGAAAGAAGAAAGAAAGAAGTAAGAAAGAAGTAAGAAGGAATGAAGAAAGAAGTAAGAAAGAAGAAAGAAAGAAGTATGAAAGAAGTAAGAAAGAAGTAAGAAAGAAGTATGAAAGAAGTAAGAAAGAAGTATGAAAGAAGTAAGAAAGAAGTAAGAAAGAAGTATGAAAGAAGTAAGAAAGAAGTAAGAAAGAAGTAAGAAAGAAGTAAGAAAGAAGTAAGAAAGAAGAAAGAAAGAAGTAAGAAAGAAGTAAGAAAGAAGTAAGAAAGAAGTAAGAAAGAAGTAAGAAAGAAGTAAGAAAGAAAGAAGAAAGAAGTAAGAAAGAAGTAAGAAAGAAGTAAGAAAGAAGTAAGAAAGAAGTAAGAAAGAAGTAAGAAAGAAGTAAGAAAGAATAAGAAAGAAGTAAGAAAGAAGTAAGAAAGAAGTAAGAAAGAAAGAAGTAAGAAAGAAGTAAGAAAGAAGTAAGAAAGAAGAAAGAAAGAAGAAAGAAAGAAGTAAGAAAGAAGTATGAAAGAAGTAAGAAAGAAGTAAGAAAGAAGTAAGAAAGAAGTAAGAAAGAAGTAAGAGGGAATGAAGAAAGAAGTAAGAAAGAAAGAAGAAAGAAGAAAGAAAGAAGTAAGAAAGAAAAAGAAAGAAGTAAGAAAGAAGTAAGAAAGAAGTAAGAAAGAAGAAAAAAGAAGCTAGAAAGAAGTAAGAAAGAAGTAAGAAAGAAGTAAGAAAGAAGAAAGTAAGAAGAAAGAAAGAAAGAACAAAGAAGTAAGAAAGAAGTAAGAAAGAAGTAAGAAAGAAGTAAGAAATAAAGAAGAAAGAAGAAAGAAAGAAGTAAGAAAGAAGTAAGAAAGAAGTAAGAAAGAAGTAAGAAAGAAGTAAGAAGGAATGAAGAAAAAAGTAAGAGAGAAGTAAGAAAGAAGTAAGAAAGAAGTAAGAAAGAAGTAAGAAAGAAGTAAGAAAGAAGTAAGAAAGAAGTAAGAAAGAAGTAAGAAAGAAGTAAGAAAGAAAGAAGAATGAAGTAAGAAAGAAGTAAGAAAGAAGTAAGAAAGAAGTAAGAAAGAAGAAAGAAAGAAGTAAGAAAGAAGTATGAAAGAAGTAAGAAAGAAGAAAGAAAGAAGTAAGAAAGAAGTAAGAAGGAATGAAGAAAGAAGTAAGAAAGAAGTTAGAAAGAAGTAAGAAAGAAGTAAGAAAGAAGTAAGAAAGAAGTAAGAAAGAAGTAAGAAAGAAGTAAGAAAGAAGTAAGAAAGAAGTAAGAAAGAAGTAAGAAAATGTTAGAAAGAAGTAAGAAAGAAGTAAGAAAGAAGAAAGAAAGAAGTAAGAAAGAAGTAAGAAAGAAAGAAGTAAGAAAGATGTAAGAAAGAAGTAAGAAAGAAGTAAGAAAGAAGAAAAAAGAAGCTAGAAAGAAGTAAGAAAGAAGTAAGAAAGAAGTAAGAAAGAAGAAAGTAAGAGGAAAGAAAGAAAGAACAAAGAAGTAAGAAAGAAGTAAGAAAGAAGTAAGAAAGAAGTAAGAAATAAAGAAGAAAGAAGAAAGAAAGAAGTAAGAAAGAAGTAAGAAAGAAGTAAGAAAGAAGTAAGAAAGAAGTAAGAAGGAATGAAGAAAAAAGTAAGAGAGAAGTAAGAAAGAAGTAAGAAAGAAGTAAGAGGGAATGAAGAAAGAAGTAAGAAAGAAAGAAGAAAGAAGAAAGAAAGAAGTAAGAAAGAAAAAGAAAGAAGTAAGAAAGAAGTAAGAAAGAAGTAAGAAAGAAGAAAAAAGAAGCTAGAAAGAAGTAAGAAAGAAGTAAGAAAGAAGTAAGAAAGAAGAAAGTAAGAAGAAAGAAAGAAAGAACAAAGAAGTAAGAAAAAAGTAAGAAAGAAGTAAGAAAGAAGTAAGAAATAAAGAAGAAAGAAGAAAGAAAGAAGTAAGAAAGAAGTAAGAAAGAAGTAAGAAAGAAGTAAGAAAGAAGTAAGAAGGAATGAAGAAAAAAGTAAGAGAGAAGTAAGAAAGAAGTAAGAAAGAAGTAAGAAAGAAGTAAGAAAGAAGTAAGAAAGAAGTAAGAAAGAAGTAAGAAAGAAGAAAGAAAGAAGTAAGAAAGAAGTATGAAAGAAGTAAGAAAGAAGAAAGAAAGAAGTAAGAAAGAAGTAAGAAGGAATGAAGAAAGAAGTAAGAAAGAAGTTAGAAAGAAGTAAGAAAGAAGTAAGAAAGAAGTAAGAAAGAAGTAAGAAAGAAGTAAGAAAGAAGTAAGAAAGAAGTAAGAAAGAAGTAAGAAAGAAGTAAGAAAATGTTAGAAAGAAGTAAGAAAGAAGTAAGAAAGAAGAAAGAAAGAAGTAAGAAAGAAGTAAGAAAGAAAGAAGTAAGAAAGATGTAAGAAAGAAGTAAGAAAGAAGTAAGAAAGAAGAAAAAAGAAGCTAGAAAGAAGTAAGAAAGAAGTAAGAAAGAAGTAAGAAAGAAGAAAGTAAGAGGAAAGAAAGAAAGAACAAAGAAGTAAGAAAGAAGTAAGAAAGAAGTAAGAAAGAAGTAAGAAAGAAGTAAGAAAGAAGTAAGAAAGAAGTAAGAAGGAATGAAGAAAAAAGTAAGAGAGAAGTAAGAAGGAAGTAAGAAAGAGGTAAGAAAGAAGTAAGAAAGAAGTAAGAAAGAAGTAAGAAAGAAGTAAGAAAGAAAGAAGAATGAAGTAAGAAAGAAGTAAGAAAGAAGTAAGAAAGAAGTAAGATAGAAGAAAGAAAGAAGTAAGAAAGAAGTAAGAAGGAATGAAGAAAGAAGTAAGAAAGAAGTTAGAAAGAAGTAAGAAATAAGTAAGAAAGAAGTAAGAAAGAAGTAAGAAAGAAGAAAGAAAGAAGTAAGAAAGAAGTAAGAAAGAAGTAAGAAAGAAGAAAAAAGAAGTTAGAAAGAAGTAAGATAGAAGTAAGAAAGAAGTAAGAAAGAAGAATGAATGAAGAAAGAAAGAAAGAAGAAAGAAATAAGAAAGAAGTAAGAAAGAAGTAAGAAAGAAGTAAGAAAGAAGTAAGAAAGAAGTAAGAAGGAATGAAGAAAGAAGTAAGAAAGAAGTAAGAAGAAATGAAGAAAGAAGTAAGAGAGAAGTAAGAAAGAAGTAAGAAAGAAGTATGAAAGAAGTAAGAAAGAAGAAAGAAAGAAGTAAGAAAGAAGTAAGAAAGAAGTTAGAAAGAAGTAAGAAAGAAAGAAGAAAGAAGAAAGAAAGAAGCAAGAAAGAAGTAAGAAAGAAGTAAGAAAGAAGTAAGAAAGAAGTAAAAAGGAATGAAGAAAGAAGTAAGAAAGAAGTAAGAAAGAAGTAAGAAAGAAGTAAGAAAGAAGTAAGAAAGAAGTACGAAAGAAGTAAGAAAGAAGTAAGAAAGAAGTAAGAAAATGTTAGAAAAAAGTAAGAAAGAAGTAAGAAAGAAGAAAGAAAGAAGTAAGAAAGAAGTAAGAAAGAAAGAAGTAAGAAAGATGTAAGAAAGAAGTAAGAAAGAAGTAAGAAAGAAGAAAAAAGAAGTTAGAAAGAAGTAAGAAAGAAGTAAGAAAGAAGTAAGAAGGAATGAAGAAAGAAGTAAGAAATAAGCAAGAAGAAATGAAGAAAGAAGTAAGAGAGAAGTAAGAAAGAAGTAAGAAAGAAGTAAGAAAGAAGTATGAAAGAAATAAGAAAGAAGAAAGAAAGAAGAAAGAAAGAAGTAAGAAAGAAGTAAGAAAGAAGTAAGAAAGAAAGAAGAAAGAAGTAAGAAAGAAGGAAGAAGTAAGAAAGAAGTAAGAAAGAAGTAAGAAAGAAGTAAGAAAGAAGTAAGAAAGAATTAAGAAAGAAGTAAGAAAGAAGAAAGAAAGAAGTAAGAAAGAGGTAAGAAAGGAGTAAGAAAGAAAGAAGGAAGAAGTAAGAAAGAAGAAAAAATAAGTTAGAAAGAAGTAAGAAAGAAGTAAGAAGGAAGAAAGGTAGAAGAAAGAAAGAAAGAACAAAGAAGTAAGAAAGAAGGAAGAAAGAAGTAAGAAAGAAGTACGAAAGAAGTAAGAAAGAAGTAAGAAAGAAGTAAGAAAGAAGTAAGAAAGAAAGAAGAAAGAAGAAAGATGTAAGAAAGAAGTAAGAAAGAAGTAAGAAAGAGGTAAGAAAGGAGGAAGAAAGAAAGAAGAAAGAAGTAAGAAAGTAGTAAGAAAGAAGTATGAAAGAAGTAAGAAAGAAAGAAGAAAGAAGAAAGAAAGAAGTAAGAAATAAGTAAGAAATAAGTAAGAAAGAAGTAAGAAATAAAAAAGAAAGAAGAAAGAAAGAAGTAAGAAAGAAGTTAGAAAGAAGTAAGAAAGGAGGAAGAAAGAAAGAAGAAAGAAGTACGAAAGAAGTAAGAAAGAAGTAAGAAAGAAGTAAGAAAGAAGTAAGAAAGAAAGAAGAAAGAAGAAAGATGTAAGAAAGAAGTAAGAAAGAAGTAAGAAAGAGGTAAGAAAGGAGTAAGAAAGAAAGAAGAAAGAAGTAAGAAAGAAGTAAGAAAGAAGTATGAAAGAAGTAAGAAAGAAGTAAGAAAGAAGTAAGAAAGAAGAAAGAAAGAAGTAAGAAAGAAGTATGAAAGAAGTAAGAAAGAAAGAAGAAAGAAGTAAGAAAGAAGTAAGAAAGTAGTAAAAAAGAAGTAAGAAAGAAGAAAGAAAGAAGTAAGAAAGAAGTATGAAAGAATTAAGAAAGAAGAAAGAAAGAAGTATGAAAGAAGTAAGAAAGAAGTAAGAAAGAAGGAAGAAAGAAGTAAGAAAGAAAGAAGAAAGAAGTAAGGAAGAAGTAAGAAAGAAGTAAGAAAGAAGTAAGAAAGAAGTAAAAAGTAATGAAGAAAGAAGTAAGAAAGAAGTAAGAAAGAAGTAAAAAGGAATGAAGAAAGAAGTTACAAAGAAGTAAGAAAGAAGTAAGAAAGAAGTAAGAAAGAAAGAAGAAAAAAGTAAGGAAGAAGAAAGAAAGAAGTATGAAAGAAGTAAGAAAGAGGTAAGAAAGAAAGAAGTAAGAAAGAAGTAAGAAAGAAGTTAGAAAGAAGTAAGAAAGAAGTAAGAAAGAAGTTAGAAAGAAGTAAGAAATAAGTAAGAAAGAAGTAAGAAAGAAGTAAGAAAGAAGTAAGAAAGAGGTTAGAAAGAAGTAAGAAAGAAGTAAGAAAATGTTAGAAAGAATTAAGAAAGAAGTAAGAAAGAAGTAAGAAAGAAGTAAGAAAGAAGTAAGAAAGAAAGAAGTAAGAAAGAAGTAAGAAGGAATGAAGAAAGAAGTAAGAAAGAAGAAAGAAAGAAGTTAGAAAGAAGTAAGAAATAAGTAAGAAAGAAGTAAGAAAGAAGTAAGAAAGAATAAAGTAAGAAGAAAGAAAGAAAGAACAAAGAAGTAAGAAAGAAGTAAGAAATAAGTAAGAAATAAGTAAGAAAGAAGTAAGAAATAAAAAAGAAAGAAGAAAGAAAGAAGTAAGTAAGAAGTTAGAAAGAAGTAAGAAATAAGTAAGAAAGAAGTAAGAAAGAAGTAAGACAGAAGTAAGAAAGAAAGAAGTAAGAAAGAAGAAAGAAAGAAGTAAGAAAGAAGTAAGAAAGAAGTAAGAAAGAAGAAAGAAAGAAGTAAGAAAGAATTATGAAAGAAGTAAGAAAGAAAGAAGAAAGAAGTAAGAAAGAAGTAAGAAAGAAGTAAGAAAGAAGTAAGAAAGAAGAAAGAAAGAAGTAAGAAAGAAGTATGAAAGAAGTATGAAAGAATTAAGAAAGAAGAAAGAAAGAAGTATGAAAGAAGTAAGAAAGAAGTAAGAAAGAAGTAAGAAAGAAGTAAGAAAGAAAGAAGAAAGAAGTAAGAAAGAAGTAAGAAAGAAGTAAGAAAGAAGTAAGAAAGAAGTAAAAAGGAATGAAGAAAGAAGTAAGAAAGAAGTAAGAAAGAAGTAAGAAAGAAGTAAGAAAGAAAGAAGAAAAAAGTAAGGAAGAAGAAAGAAAGAAGTATGAAAGAAGTAAGAAAGAAGTAAGAAAGAAAGAAGTAAGAAAGAAGTAAGAAAGAAGTTAGAAAGAAGTAAGAAATATGTAAGAAAGAAGTAAGAAAGAAGTAAGAAATAAGTAAGAAAGACGTTAGAAAGAAGTAAGAAAGAAGTAAGAAAATGTTAGAAAGAAGTAAGAAATAAGTAAGAAAGAAGTAAGAAAGAAGTAAGAAAGAAGTAAGAAAGAAAGAAGAAAGAAGTAAGAAAGAAGTAAGAAAGAAGAAAAAAGAAGTTAGAAGTAAGAAAGAAGTAAGAAAGAAGTAAGAAAGAAAGAAGAAAGAAGAAAGAAAGAAGTATGAAAGGAGTAAGAAAGAAGTAAGAAAGAAGTAAGAAAGAAGTAAAAAGGAATGAAGAAAGAAGTAAGAAAGAAGTAAGAAAGAAGTAAGAAAGAAGTAAGAAAGAAGTAAGAAAGAAGTAAAAAGGAATGAAGAAAGAAGTAAGAAAGAAGTAAGAAAGAAGTAAGAAAGAAGTAAGAAAGAAGTAAGAAAGAAGTTAGAAAGAAGAAAGAAAGAAGAAAGAAGTAAGAAAGAAGTAAGAAAGAAGAAAGCAAGAAGTAAGAAAGAAGAAAGAAAGAAGTAAGAAAGAAGTAAGAATGAAGTAAGAAAGAAGTAAGAAAGAAAGAAGAAAGAAGTAAGAAAGAAGTAAGAAAGAAGAAAGAAAGAAGTAAGAAGGAATGAAGAAAGAAGTAAGAAAGAAGAAAGAAAGAAGTATGAAAGAATTAAGAAAGAAGTGAGAAAGAAGTTAGAAAGAAGTAAGAAAGAAGTAAGAAAGAAGTATGAAAGAAGTAAGAAAGAAGTAAGAAAGAAGTAAGAAAGAAGAAAGAAAGAAGTAAGAAAGAAGTATGAAAGAAGTAAGAAAGAAAGAAGAAAGAAGTAAGAAAGAAGTATGAAAGAAGTAAGAAAGAAGTAAGAAAGAAGAAAGAAAGAAGTATGAAAGAAGTAAGAAAGAAGTAAGAAAGAAGTAAGAAAGAAGTAAGAAAGAAAGAAGAAAGAAGTAAGAAAGAAGTAAGAAAGAAGTAAGAAAGAAGTAAGAAAGAAGTAAAAAGGAATGAAGAAAGAAGTAAGAAAGAAGTAAGAAAGAAGTATAAAGGAATGAAGAAAGAAGTAAGAAAGAAGTAAGAAAGAAGTAAGAAAGAAGTAAGAAAGAAGTAAGAAAGAAAGAAGAAAAAAGTAAGGAAGAAGAAAGAAAGAAGTATGAAAGAAGTAAGAAAGAAGTAAGAAAGAAAGAAGTAAGAAAGAAGTAAGAAAGAAGTTAGAAAGAAGTAAGAAAGAAGTAAGAAAGAAATTAGAAAGAAGTAAGAAATATGTAAGAAAGAAGTAAGAAATAATTAAGAAAGACGTTAGAAAGTAGTAAGAAAGAAGTAAGAAAATGTTAGAAAGAAGTAAGAAATAAGTAAGAAAGAAGTAAGAAAGAAGTAAGAAAGAAGTAAGAAAGAAAGAAGTAAGAAAGAAGTAAGAAAGAAGTAAGAAAGAAGAAAAAAGAAGTTAGAAAGAAGTAAGAAAGAAGTAAGAAAGAAGTAAGAAAGAAGAAAGTAAGAAGAAAGAAAGAAAGAACAAAGAAGTAAGAAAGAAGTAAGAAATAAGTAAGAAAGAAGTAAGAAATAAGTAAGAAAGAAGTAAGAAAGAAGTAAGAAAGAAGTAAGAAAGAAAGAAGTAAGAAAGAAGTAAGAAAGAAGTAAGAAAGAAGTAAGAAAGAAGAAAGAAAAAAGAACAAAGAAGTAAGAAAGAAGTAAGAAATAAGTAAGAAATAAGTAAGAAAGAAGTAAGAAATAAAAAAGAAAGAAGAAAGAAAGAAGTAAGAAAGAAGTTAGAAAGAAGTAAGAAATAAGTAAGAAAGAAGTAAGAAAGAAGTAAGACAGAAGTAAGAAAGAAAGAAGTAAGAAAGAAGAAAGAAAGAAGTAAGAAAGAATTAAGAAAGAAGTAAGAAAGAAGTAAGAAAGAAAGAAGAAAGAAGAAAGAAAGAAGTAAGAAAGAAGTAAGAAAGAAGTAAGAAAGAAGGAAAAAGGAATGAAGAAAGAAGTAAGAAAGAAGTAAGAAAGAAGTAAGAAAGAAGTAAGAAAGAAGTAAGAAAGAAGTAAAAAGGAATGAAGAAAGAAGTAAGAAAGAAGTAAGAAAGAAGTAAGAAAGAAGTAAGAAAGAAGTAAGAAAGAAGTAAGAAATAAGAAAGAAAGAAGAAAGAAAGAAGTAAGAAAGAAGAAAGAAAGAAGTAAGAAAGAAGTAAGAAAGAAGTAAGAAAGAAGTAAGAAAGAAAGAAGAAAGAAGTAAGAAAGAAGTAAGAAAGAAAGAAGAAAGAAGTAAGAAAGAAGTAAGAAAGAAGTAAGAAAGAAGTAAGAAAGAAGTAAGAAAGAAAGAAGTAAGAAAGAAGTAAGAAAGAAGTAAGAAAGAAGAAAGAAAGAAGAAAGAAAGAAGTAAGAAAGAAGTATGAAAGAAGTAAGAAAGAAGTAAGAAAGAAGTAAGAAAGAAGTAAGAAAGAAGTAAGAGGGAATGAAGAAAGAAGTAAGAAAGAAAGAAGAAAGAAGAAAGAAAGAAGTAAGAAAGAAAAAGAAAGAAGTAAGAAAGAAGTAAGAAAGAAGAAAAAAGAAGCTAGAAAGAAGTAAGAAAGAAGTAAGAAAGAAGTAAGAAAGAAGAAAGTAAGAAGAAAGAAAGAAAAAACAAAGAAGTAAGAAAGAAGTAAGAAAGAAGTAAGAAAGAAGTAAGAAATAAAGAAGAAAGAAGAAAGAAAGAAGTAAGAAAGAAGAAAGAAAGAAGTAAGAAAGAAGTAAGAAAGAAGTAAAAAGGAATGAAGAAAGAAGTAAGAAAGAAGTAAGAAAGAAGTAAGAAAGAAGTAAGAAAGAAAGAAGAAAGAAGTAAGAAAGAAGTAAGAAAGAAGTAAGAAAGAAGTAAGAAAGAAGTAAGAAAGAAGAAAGAAAGAAGTAAGAAAGAAGTATGAAAGAAGTAAGAAAGAAAGAAGAAAGAAGTAAGAAAGAAGTAAGAAAGAAGTAAGAAAGAAGTAAGAAAGAAGTAAGAAAGAAGAAAGAAAGGAATGAAGAAAGAAGTAAGAAAGAAGTAAGAAAGAAGTAAGAAAGAAGTAAGAAAGAAGTAAGAAAGAAGAAAGAAAGAAGAAAGAAGTAAGAAAGAAGTAAGAAAGAAGTATGAAAGAAGTAAGAAAGAAGTATGAAAGAAGTAAGAAAGAAGAAAGAAAGAAGAAAGAAGAAGGAATGAAGAAATAAGTAAGAAAGAAGTAAGAAAGAAGTAAGAAGTAAGAAAGAAGTAAGAAAGAAGAAAGAAAGAAGTAAGAAAGAAGTAAGAAGGAATGAAGAAAGAAGTAAGAAAGAAGAAAGAAAGAAGTATGAAAGAAGTAAGAAAGAAGTAAGAAAGAAGTATGAAAGAAGTAAGAAAGAAGTATGAAAGAAGTAAGAAAGAAGTAAGAAAGAAGTATGAAAGAAGTAAGAAAGAAGTAAGAAAGAAGTAAGAAAGAAGTAAGAAAGAAGTAAGAAAGAAGAAAGAAAGAAGTAAGAAAGAAGTAAGAAAGAAGTAAGAAAGAAGTAAGAAAGAAGTAAGAAAGAAGTAAGAAAGAAAGAAGAAAGAAGTAAGAAAGAAGTAAGAAAGAAGTAAGAAAGAAGAAAGAAAGAAGTAAGAAAGAAGTAAGAAAGAAGTAAGAAAGAAGTAAGAAAGAAGTAAGAAAGAAAGAAGTAAGAAAGAAGTAAGAAAGAAGTAAGAAAGAAGTAAGAAAGAAGAAAGAAAGAAGTAAGAAAGAAGTATGAAAGAAGTAAGAAAGAAGTAAGAAAGAAGTAAGAAATAAGTAAGAAAGAAGTAAGAGGGAATGAAGAAAGAAGTAAGAAAGAAAGAAGAAAGAAGAAAGAAAGAAGTAAGAAAGAAAAAGAAAGAAGTAAGGAAGAAGTAAGAAAGAAGAAAGAAAGAAGTAAGAAAGAAGTAAGAAAGAAGTAAGAAAGAAGAAAGAAAGAAGTAAGAAAGAAGTAAGAAAGAAGTAAGAAAGAAAGAAGTAAGAAAGAAGTAAGAAAGAAGTAAGAAAGAAGTAAGAAAGAAGAAAGAAAGAAGTAAGAAAGAAGTAAGAAAGAAGTAAGAAAGAAGTAAGAAAGAAGTAAGAAAGAACTAAGAAAGAAGTAAGAAAGAAAGAAGAAAAAAGTAAGCAAGAAGTAAGAAAGAAGTAAGAAAGAAGTAAGAAAGAAGAAAGAAAGAAGTAAGAAAGAAGTATGAAAGAAGTAAGAAAGAAGTAAGAAAGAAGTAAGAAAGAAGTAAGAAAGAAGTAAGAAAGAAGTAAGAAAGAAAGAAGAAAGAAGAAAGAAAGAAGTAAGAAAGAAGTAAGAAAGAAGTAAGAAAGAAGTAAGAAAGAAGTAAAAAGGAATGAAGAAAGAAGTAAGAAAGAAGTAAGAAGAAATGAAGAAAGAAGTAAGAGAGAAGTAAGAAAGAAGTAAGAAAGAAGTAAGAAAGAAGTATGAAAGAAGTAAGAAAGAAGAAAGAAAGAAGTAAGAAAGAAGTAAGAAAGAAGTAAGAAAGAAGTAAGAAAGAAAGAAGAAAGAAGAAAGAAAGAAGTAAGAAAGAAGTAAGAAAGAAGTAAGAAAGAAGAAAGAAAGAAGAAAAGTAAGAAAGAAGTAAGAAAGAAGAAAGAAAGAAGTAAGAAAGAAGTAAGAAAGAAAGAAGAAAGAAGAAAGAAAGAAGTAAGAAAGAAGTAAGAAAGAAGTAAGAAAGAAGTAAGAAAGAAGTAAGAAGGAATGAAGAAAAAAGTAACAGAGAAGTAAGAAAGAAGTAAGAAAGAAGTAAGAAAGAAGTAAGAAAGAAGTAAGAAAGAAAGAAGAAAGAAGAAAGAAAGAAGTAAGAAAGAAGTAAGAAAGAAGTAAGAAAGAAGAAAGAAAGAAGAAAAGTAAGAAAGAAGTAAGAAAGAAGAAAGAAAGAAGTAAGAAAGAAGTAAGAAAGAAAGAAGAAAGAAGAAAGAAAGAAGTAAGAAAGAAGTAAGAAAGAAGTAAGAAAGAAGTAAGAAAGAAGTAAGAAGGAATGAAGAAAAAAGTAACAGAGAAGTAAGAAAGAAGTAAGAAAGAAGTAAGAAAGAAGTAAGAAAGAAGTAAAAAGGAATGAAGAAAGAAGTAAGAAAGAAGTAAGAAAGAAGTAAGAAAGAAGTAAGAAAGAAGTAAGAAAGAAAGAAGAAAAAAGTAAGGAAGAAGAAAGAAAGAAGTATGAAAGAAGTAAGAAAGAAGTAAGAAAGAAAGAAGTAAGAAAGAAGTAAGAAAGAAGTTAGAAAGAAGTAAGAAAGAAGTAAGAAAGAAATTAGAAAGAAGTAAGAAATATGTAAGAAAGAAGTAAGAAATAATTAAGAAAGACGTTAGAAAGTAGTAAGAAAGAAGTAAGAAAATGTTAGAAAGAAGTAAGAAATAAGTAAGAAAGAAGTAAGAAAGAAGTAAGAAAGAAGTAAGAAAGAAAGAAGTAAGAAAGAAGTAAGAAAGAAGTAAGAAAGAAGAAAAAAGAAGTTAGAAAGAAGTAAGAAAGAAGTAAGAAAGAAGTAAGAAAGAAGAAAGTAAGAAGAAAGAAAGAAAGAACAAAGAAGTAAGAAAGAAGTAAGAAATAAGTAAGAAAGAAGTAAGAAATAAGTAAGAAAGAAGTAAGAAAGAAGTAAGAAAGAAGTAAGAAAGAAAGAAGTAAGAAAGAAGTAAGAAAGAAGTAAGAAAGAAGTAAGAAAGAAGAAAGAAAAAAGAACAAAGAAGTAAGAAAGAAGTAAGAAATAAGTAAGAAATAAGTAAGAAAGAAGTAAGAAATAAAAAAGAAAGAAGAAAGAAAGAAGTAAGAAAGAAGTTAGAAAGAAGTAAGAAATAAGTAAGAAAGAAGTAAGAAAGAAGTAAGACAGAAGTAAGAAAGAAAGAAGTAAGAAAGAAGAAAGAAAGAAGTAAGAAAGAATTAAGAAAGAAGTAAGAAAGAAGTAAGAAAGAAAGAAGAAAGAAGAAAGAAAGAAGTAAGAAAGAAGTAAGAAAGAAGTAAGAAAGAAGGAAAAAGGAATGAAGAAAGAAGTAAGAAAGAAGTAAGAAAGAAGTAAGAAAGAAGTAAGAAAGAAGTAAGAAAGAAGTAAAAAGGAATGAAGAAAGAAGTAAGAAAGAAGTAAGAAAGAAGTAAGAAAGAAGTAAGAAAGAAGTAAGAAAGAAGTAAGAAATAAGAAAGAAAGAAGAAAGAAAGAAGTAAGAAAGAAGAAAGAAAGAAGTAAGAAAGAAGTAAGAAAGAAGTAAGAAAGAAGTAAGAAAGAAAGAAGAAAGAAGTAAGAAAGAAGTAAGAAAGAAAGAAGAAAGAAGTAAGAAAGAAGTAAGAAAGAAGTAAGAAAGAAGTAAGAAAGAAGTAAGAAAGAAAGAAGTAAGAAAGAAGTAAGAAAGAAGTAAGAAAGAAGAAAGAAAGAAGAAAGAAAGAAGTAAGAAAGAAGTATGAAAGAAGTAAGAAAGAAGTAAGAAAGAAGTAAGAAAGAAGTAAGAAAGAAGTAAGAGGGAATGAAGAAAGAAGTAAGAAAGAAAGAAGAAAGAAGAAAGAAAGAAGTAAGAAAGAAAAAGAAAGAAGTAAGAAAGAAGTAAGAAAGAAGAAAAAAGAAGCTAGAAAGAAGTAAGAAAGAAGTAAGAAAGAAGTAAGAAAGAAGAAAGTAAGAAGAAAGAAAGAAAAAACAAAGAAGTAAGAAAGAAGTAAGAAAGAAGTAAGAAAGAAGTAAGAAATAAAGAAGAAAGAAGAAAGAAAGAAGTAAGAAAGAAGAAAGAAAGAAGTAAGAAAGAAGTAAGAAAGAAGTAAAAAGGAATGAAGAAAGAAGTAAGAAAGAAGTAAGAAAGAAGTAAGAAAGAAGTAAGAAAGAAAGAAGAAAGAAGTAAGAAAGAAGTAAGAAAGAAGTAAGAAAGAAGTAAGAAAGAAGAAAGAAAGAAGTAAGAAAGAAGTATGAAAGAAGTAAGAAAGAAAGAAGAAAGAAGTAAGAAAGAAGTAAGAAAGAAGTAAGAAAGAAGTAAGAAAGAAGTAAGAAAGAAGAAAGAAAGGAATGAAGAAAGAAGTAAGAAAGAAGTAAGAAAGAAGTAAGAAAGAAGTAAGAAAGAAGTAAGAAAGAAGAAAGAAAGAAGAAAGAAGTAAGAAAGAAGTAAGAAAGAAGTATGAAAGAAGTAAGAAAGAAGTATGAAAGAAGTAAGAAAGAAGAAAGAAAGAAGAAAGAAGAAGGAATGAAGAAATAAGTAAGAAAGAAGTAAGAAAGAAGTAAGAAGTAAGAAAGAAGTAAGAAAGAAGAAAGAAAGAAGTAAGAAAGAAGTAAGAAGGAATGAAGAAAGAAGTAAGAAAGAAGAAAGAAAGAAGTATGAAAGAAGTAAGAAAGAAGTAAGAAAGAAGTATGAAAGAAGTAAGAAAGAAGTATGAAAGAAGTAAGAAAGAAGTAAGAAAGAAGTATGAAAGAAGTAAGAAAGAAGTAAGAAAGAAGTAAGAAAGAAGTAAGAAAGAAGTAAGAAAGAAGAAAGAAAGAAGTAAGAAAGAAGTAAGAAAGAAGTAAGAAAGAAGTAAGAAAGAAGTAAGAAAGAAGTAAGAAAGAAAGAAGAAAGAAGTAAGAAAGAAGTAAGAAAGAAGTAAGAAAGAAGAAAGAAAGAAGTAAGAAAGAAGTAAGAAAGAAGTAAGAAAGAAGTAAGAAAGAAGTAAGAAAGAAAGAAGTAAGAAAGAAGTAAGAAAGAAGTAAGAAAGAAGTAAGAAAGAAGAAAGAAAGAAGTAAGAAAGAAGTATGAAAGAAGTAAGAAAGAAGTAAGAAAGAAGTAAGAAATAAGTAAGAAAGAAGTAAGAGGGAATGAAGAAAGAAGTAAGAAAGAAAGAAGAAAGAAGAAAGAAAGAAGTAAGAAAGAAAAAGAAAGAAGTAAGGAAGAAGTAAGAAAGAAGAAAGAAAGAAGTAAGAAAGAAGTAAGAAAGAAGTAAGAAAGAAGAAAGAAAGAAGTAAGAAAGAAGTAAGAAAGAAGTAAGAAAGAAAGAAGTAAGAAAGAAGTAAGAAAGAAGTAAGAAAGAAGTAAGAAAGAAGAAAGAAAGAAGTAAGAAAGAAGTAAGAAAGAAGTAAGAAAGAAGTAAGAAAGAAGTAAGAAAGAACTAAGAAAGAAGTAAGAAAGAAAGAAGAAAAAAGTAAGCAAGAAGTAAGAAAGAAGTAAGAAAGAAGTAAGAAAGAAGAAAGAAAGAAGTAAGAAAGAAGTATGAAAGAAGTAAGAAAGAAGTAAGAAAGAAGTAAGAAAGAAGTAAGAAAGAAGTAAGAAAGAAGTAAGAAAGAAAGAAGAAAGAAGAAAGAAAGAAGTAAGAAAGAAGTAAGAAAGAAGTAAGAAAGAAGTAAGAAAGAAGTAAAAAGGAATGAAGAAAGAAGTAAGAAAGAAGTAAGAAGAAATGAAGAAAGAAGTAAGAGAGAAGTAAGAAAGAAGTAAGAAAGAAGTAAGAAAGAAGTATGAAAGAAGTAAGAAAGAAGAAAGAAAGAAGTAAGAAAGAAGTAAGAAAGAAGTAAGAAAGAAGTAAGAAAGAAAGAAGAAAGAAGAAAGAAAGAAGTAAGAAAGAAGTAAGAAAGAAGTAAGAAAGAAGAAAGAAAGAAGAAAAGTAAGAAAGAAGTAAGAAAGAAGAAAGAAAGAAGTAAGAAAGAAGTAAGAAAGAAAGAAGAAAGAAGAAAGAAAGAAGTAAGAAAGAAGTAAGAAAGAAGTAAGAAAGAAGTAAGAAAGAAGTAAGAAGGAATGAAGAAAAAAGTAACAGAGAAGTAAGAAAGAAGTAAGAAAGAAGTAAGAAAGAAGTAAGAAAGAAAGAAGAATGAAGTAAGAAAGAAGTAAGAAAGAAGTAAGAAAGAAGTAAGAAAGAAGAAAGAAAGAAGTAAGAAAGAAAGAAGAAAGAAGTAAGAAAGAAGTAAGAAAGAAGAAAGAAAGAATTAAGAAAGAAGTAAGAAGGAATGAAGAAAGAAGTAAGAAAGAAGAAAGAAAGAAGTATGAAAGAAGTAAGAAAGAAGTAAGAAAGAAGTATGAAAGAAGTAAGAAAGAAGTATGAAAGAAGTAAGAAAGAAGTAAGAAAGAAGTATGAAAGAAGTAAGAAAGAAGTAAGAAAGAAGTAAGAAAGAAGTAAGAAAGAAGTAAGAAAGAAGAAAGAAAGAAGTAAGAAAGAAGTAAGAAAGAAGTAAGAAAGAAGTAAGAAAGAAGTAAGAAAGAAGTAAGAAAGAAAGAAGAAAGAAGTAAGAAAGAAGTAAGAAAGAAGTAAGAAAGAAGTAAGAAAGAAGTAAGAAAGAAGTAAGAAAGAAGTAAGAAAGAAGTAAGAAAGAAGTAAGAAAGAAGTAAGAAAGAAAGAAGTAAGAAAGAAGTAAGAAAGAAGTAAGAAAGAAGAAAGAAAGAAGAAAGAAAGAAGTAAGAAAGAAGTATGAAAGAAGTAAGAAAGAAGTAAGAAAGAAGTAAGAAAGAAGTAAGAAAGAAGTAAGAGGGAATGAAGAAAGAAGTAAGAAAGAAAGAAGAAAGAAGAAAGAAGAAAGAAAGAATTAAGAAAGAAAAAGAAAGAAGTAAGAAAGAAGTAAGAAAGAAGTAAGAAAGAAGAAAAAAGAAGCTAGAAAGAAGTAAGAAAGAAGTAAGAAAGAAGTAAGAAAGAAGAAAGTAAGAAGAAAGAAAGAAAGAACAAAGAAGTAAGAAAGAAGTAAGAAAGAAGTAAGAAAGAAGTAAGAAATAAAGAAGAAAGAAGAAAGAAAGAAGTAAGAAAGAAGTAAGAAAGAAGTAAGAAAGAAGTAAGAAAGAAGTAAGAAGGAATGAAGAAAAAAGTAAGAGAGAAGTAAGAAAGAAGTAAGAAAGAAGTAAGAAAGAAGTAAGAAAGAAGTAAGAAAGAAGTAAGAAAGAAAGAAGAATGAAGTAAGAAAGAAGTAAGAAAGAAGTAAGAAAGAAGTAAGAAAGAAGAAAGAAAGAAGTAAGAAAGAAGTATGAAAGAAGTAAGAAAGAAGAAAGAAAGAAGTAAGAAAGAAGTAAGAAGGAATGAAGAAAGAAGTAAGAAAGAAGTTAGAAAGAAGTAAGAAAGAAGTAAGAAAGAAGTAAGAAAGAAGTAAGAAAGAAGTAAGAAAGAAGTAAGAAAGAAGTAAGAAAATGTTAGAAAGAAGTAAGAAAGAAGTAAGAAAGAAGAAAGAAAGAAGTAAGAAAGAAGTAAGAAAGAAAGAAGTAAGAAAGATGTAAGAAAGAAGTAAGAAAGAAGTAAGAAAGAAGAAAAAAGAAGCTAGAAAGAAGTAAGAAAGAAGTAAGAAAGAAGTAAGAAAGAAGAAAGTAAGAAGAAAGAAAGAAAGAACAAAGAAGTAAGAAAGAAGTAAGAAAGAAGTAAGAAAGAAGTAAGAAATAAAGAAGAAAGAAGAAAGAAAGAAGTAAGAAAGAAGTAAGAAAGAAGAAAGAAAGAAGTAAGAAAGAAGTAAGAAAGAAGTAAGAAAGAATTAAAAAAGAAAGAAGAAAGAAGAAAGAAAGAAGTAAGAAAGAATTAAGAAAGAAGTAAGAAAGAAGTAAAAATGAATGAAGAAAGAAGTAAGAAAGAAGTAAGAAAGAAGTAAGAAAGAAGTAAGAAAGAAGTAAGAAAGAAGAAAGAAAGAAGTAAGAAAGAAAGAAGAAAGAAGTAAGAAAGAAGTAAGAAAAAAGAAAGAAAGAAGTAAGAAGGAATGAAGAAAGAAGTAAGAAAGAAGAAAGAAAGAAGTATGAAAGAATGAAGAAAGAAGTAAGAAAGAAGTAAGAAATAAGTAAGAAGGAATGAAGAAAGAAAGAAGAAAGAAGAAAGAAGTAAGAAAGAAGTAAGAAAGAAGTAAGAAAGAAGTAAGAAAGAGGTAAGAAGGGAGTAAGAAAGAAAGAAGAAAGAAGTAAGAAAGAAGTAAGAAAGAAGTATGAAAGAAGTAAGAAAGAAGAAAGAAAGAAGTAAGAAAGAAGTAAGAAAGAAGTAAAAAGGAATGAAGAAAGAATTAAGAAAGAAGTAAGAAAGAAGTAAGAAAGAAGAAAGAAAGAAGTACGAAAGAAGTAAGAAAGAAGTATGAAAGAATTAAGAAAGAAGAAAGAAAGAAGTACGAAAGAAGTAAGAAAGAAGTAAGAAAGAAGTAAGAAAGAAGTAAGAAAGAAAGAAGAAAGAAGTAAGAAAGAAGTAAGAAAGAAGTAAGAAAGAAGTAAGAAAGAAGTAAAAAGGAATGAAGAAAGAAGTAAGAAAGAAGTAAGAAAGAAGTAAGAAAGAATTAAGAAAGAAAGAAGAAAGAAGTAAGGAAGAAGAAAGAAAGAAGTATGAAAGAAGTAAGAAAGAAGTAAGAAAGAAAGAAGTAAGAAAGAAGTAAGAAAGAAGTTAGAAAGAAGTAAGAAAGAAGTAAGAAAGAAGTTAGAAAGAAGTAAGAAATAAGTAAGATAGAAGTAAGAAAGAAGTAAGAAAGAAGTAAGAAATAAAGAAGTAAGAAAGAAGTAAGAAAGAAGAAAGAAAGAAGTAAGAAAGAAGAAAAAAGAAGTTAGCAAGAAGTAAGAAAGAAGTAAGAAAGAAGTAAGAAAGAAGTAAGAAAGAAAGAAGTAAGAAAGAAGTAAGAAAGAAGTAAGAAAGAAGAAAAAAGAAGTTAGAAAGAAGTAAGAAAGAATTAAGAAAGAAGTAAGAAAGAAGTAAGAAAGAAGTAAGAAAGAAGTAAGAAGGAATGAAGAAAGAAGTAAGAAAGAAGTAAGAAGGAATGAAGAAAGAAGTAAGAGAGAAGTAAGAGAGAAGTAAGAAAGAAGTAAGAAAGAAGTATGAAAGAAGTAAGAAAGAAGAAAGAAAGAATTAAGAAAGAAGTAAGAAAGAAGTAAGAAAGAAAGAAGAAAGAAGAAAGAAGTAAGAAAGAAGTAAGAAAGAAGTAAGAAAGAAGTAAGAAAGAAAGAAGTAAGAAAGAAGTAAGAAAGAAGTAAGAAAGAAGTAAGAAGAAAAAATAAGTAAGAAAGAAGTAAGAAAGAAGTACGAAAGAAGTAAGAAAGAAGTAAGAAATAAGTAAGAAGGAATGAAGAAAGAAAGAAGAAAGAAGAAAGAAGTAAGAAAGAAGTAAGAAAGAAGTAAGAAAGAAGTAAGAAAGAGGTAAGAAAGGAGTAAGAAAGAAAGAAGAAAGAAGTAAGAAAGAAGTAAGAAAGAAGTATGAAAGAAGTAAGAAAGAAGAAAGAAAGAAGTAAGAAAGAAGTAAGAAAGAAGTATGAAAGAAGTAAGAAAGAAGAAAGAAAGAAGAAAGAAGAAGGAATGAAGAAATAAGTAAGAAAGAAGTAAGAAAGAAGTAAGAAGTAAGAAAGAAGTAAGAAAGAAGAAAGAAAGAAGTAAGAAAGAAGTAAGAAGGAATGAAGAAAGAAGTAAGAAAGAAGAAAGAAAGAAGTATGAAAGAAGTAAGAAAGAAGTAAGAAAGAAGTATGAAAGAAGTAAGAAAGAAGTATGAAAGAAGTAAGAAAGAAGTAAGAAAGAAGTATGAAAGAAGTAAGAAAGAAGTAAGAAAGAAGTAAGAAAGAAGTAAGAAAGAAGTAAGAAAGAAGAAAGAAAGAAGTAAGAAAGAAGTAAGAAAGAAGTAAGAAAGAAGTAAGAAAGAAGTAAGAAAGAAGTAAGAAAGAAAGAAGAAAGAAGTAAGAAAGAAGTAAGAAAGAAGTAAGAAAGAAGAAAGAAAGAAGTAAGAAAGAAGTAAGAAAGAAGTAAGAAAGAAGTAAGAAAGAAGTAAGAAAGAAAGAAGTAAGAAAGAAGTAAGAAAGAAGTAAGAAAGAAGTAAGAAAGAAGAAAGAAAGAAGTAAGAAAGAAGTATGAAAGAAGTAAGAAAGAAGTAAGAAAGAAGTAAGAAATAAGTAAGAAAGAAGTAAGAGGGAATGAAGAAAGAAGTAAGAAAGAAAGAAGAAAGAAGAAAGAAAGAAGTAAGAAAGAAAAAGAAAGAAGTAAGGAAGAAGTAAGAAAGAAGAAAGAAAGAAGTAAGAAAGAAGTAAGAAAGAAGTAAGAAAGAAGAAAGAAAGAAGTAAGAAAGAAGTAAGAAAGAAGTAAGAAAGAAAGAAGTAAGAAAGAAGTAAGAAAGAAGTAAGAAAGAAGTAAGAAAGAAGAAAGAAAGAAGTAAGAAAGAAGTAAGAAAGAAGTAAGAAAGAAGTAAGAAAGAAGTAAGAAAGAACTAAGAAAGAAGTAAGAAAGAAAGAAGAAAAAAGTAAGCAAGAAGTAAGAAAGAAGTAAGAAAGAAGTAAGAAAGAAGAAAGAAAGAAGTAAGAAAGAAGTATGAAAGAAGTAAGAAAGAAGTAAGAAAGAAGTAAGAAAGAAGTAAGAAAGAAGTAAGAAAGAAGTAAGAAAGAAAGAAGAAAGAAGAAAGAAAGAAGTAAGAAAGAAGTAAGAAAGAAGTAAGAAAGAAGTAAGAAAGAAGTAAAAAGGAATGAAGAAAGAAGTAAGAAAGAAGTAAGAAGAAATGAAGAAAGAAGTAAGAGAGAAGTAAGAAAGAAGTAAGAAAGAAGTAAGAAAGAAGTATGAAAGAAGTAAGAAAGAAGAAAGAAAGAAGTAAGAAAGAAGTAAGAAAGAAGTAAGAAAGAAGTAAGAAAGAAAGAAGAAAGAAGAAAGAAAGAAGTAAGAAAGAAGTAAGAAAGAAGTAAGAAAGAAGAAAGAAAGAAGAAAAGTAAGAAAGAAGTAAGAAAGAAGAAAGAAAGAAGTAAGAAAGAAGTAAGAAAGAAAGAAGAAAGAAGAAAGAAAGAAGTAAGAAAGAAGTAAGAAAGAAGTAAGAAAGAAGTAAGAAGAAGTAAGAAGGAATGAAGAAAAAAGTAACAGAGAAGTAAGAAAGAAGTAAGAAAGAAGTAAGAAAGAAGTAAGAAAGAAGTAAGAAAGAAAGAAGAAAGAAGAAAGAAAGAAGTAAGAAAGAAGTAAGAAAGAAGTAAGAAAGAAGAAAGAAAGAAGAAAAGTAAGAAAGAAGTAAGAAAGAAGAAAGAAAGAAGTAAGAAAGAAGTAAGAAAGAAAGAAGAAAGAAGAAAGAAAGAAGTAAGAAAGAAGTAAGAAAGAAGTAAGAAAGAAGTAAGAAAGAAGTAAGAAGGAATGAAGAAAAAAGTAACAGAGAAGTAAGAAAGAAGTAAGAAAGAAGTAAGAAAGAAGTAAGAAAGAAGTAAAAAGGAATGAAGAAAGAAGTAAGAAAGAAGTAAGAAAGAAGTATAAAGGAATGAAGAAAGAAGTAAGAAAGAAGTAAGAAAGAAGTAAGAAAGAAGTAAGAAAGAAGTAAGAAAGAAAGAAGAAAAAAGTAAGGAAGAAGAAAGAAAGAAGTATGAAAGAAGTAAGAAAGAAGTAAGAAAGAAAGAAGTAAGAAAGAAGTAAGAAAGAAGTTAGAAAGAAGTAAGAAAGAAGTAAGAAAGAAATTAGAAAGAAGTAAGAAATATGTAAGAAAGAAGTAAGAAATAATTAAGAAAGACGTTAGAAAGTAGTAAGAAAGAAGTAAGAAAATGTTAGAAAGAAGTAAGAAATAAGTAAGAAAGAAGTAAGAAAGAAGTAAGAAAGAAGTAAGAAAGAAAGAAGTAAGAAAGAAGTAAGAAAGAAGTAAGAAAGAAGAAAAAAGAAGTTAGAAAGAAGTAAGAAAGAAGTAAGAAAGAAGTAAGAAAGAAGAAAGTAAGAAGAAAGAAAGAAAGAACAAAGAAGTAAGAAAGAAGTAAGAAATAAGTAAGAAAGAAGTAAGAAATAAGTAAGAAAGAAGTAAGAAAGAAGTAAGAAAGAAGTAAGAAAGAAAGAAGTAAGAAAGAAGTAAGAAAGAAGTAAGAAAGAAGTAAGAAAGAAGAAAGAAAAAAGAACAAAGAAGTAAGAAAGAAGTAAGAAATAAGTAAGAAATAAGTAAGAAAGAAGTAAGAAATAAAAAAGAAAGAAGAAAGAAAGAAGTAAGAAAGAAGTTAGAAAGAAGTAAGAAATAAGTAAGAAAGAAGTAAGAAAGAAGTAAGACAGAAGTAAGAAAGAAAGAAGTAAGAAAGAAGAAAGAAAGAAGTAAGAAAGAATTAAGAAAGAAGTAAGAAAGAAGTAAGAAAGAAAGAAGAAAGAAGAAAGAAAGAAGTAAGAAAGAAGTAAGAAAGAAGTAAGAAAGAAGGAAAAAGGAATGAAG
This sequence comes from Columba livia, assembly GCF_036013475.1. NCBI lineage: Eukaryota > Metazoa > Chordata > Aves > Columbiformes > Columbidae > Columba > Columba livia. The sequence continues at coordinate 35,383 of NW_027043418.1, forward strand.
AAAGAAGTAAGAAAGAAGTAAGAAAGAAGTAAGAAAGAAGTAAGAAAGAAGTAAGAAAGAAGTAAAAAGGAATGAAGAAAGAAGTAAGAAAGAAGTAAGAAAGAAGTAAGAAAGAAGTAAGAAAGAAGTAAGAAAGAAGTAAGAAATAAGAAAGAAAGAAGAAAGAAAGAAGTAAGAAAGAAGAAAGAAAGAAGTAAGAAAGAAGTAAGAAAGAAGTAAGAAAGAAGTAAGAAAGAAAGAAGAAAGAAGTAAGAAAGAAGTAAGAAAGAAAGAAGAAAGAAGTAAGAAAGAAGTAAGAAAGAAGTAAGAAAGAAGTAAGAAAGAAGTAAGAAAGAAAGAAGTAAGAAAGAAGTAAGAAAGAAGTAAGAAAGAAGAAAGAAAGAAGAAAGAAAGAAGTAAGAAAGAAGTATGAAAGAAGTAAGAAAGAAGTAAGAAAGAAGTAAGAAAGAAGTAAGAAAGAAGTAAGAGGGAATGAAGAAAGAAGTAAGAAAGAAAGAAGAAAGAAGAAAGAAAGAAGTAAGAAAGAAAAAGAAAGAAGTAAGAAAGAAGTAAGAAAGAAGAAAAAAGAAGCTAGAAAGAAGTAAGAAAGAAGTAAGAAAGAAGTAAGAAAGAAGAAAGTAAGAAGAAAGAAAGAAAAAACAAAGAAGTAAGAAAGAAGTAAGAAAGAAGTAAGAAAGAAGTAAGAAATAAAGAAGAAAGAAGAAAGAAAGAAGTAAGAAAGAAGAAAGAAAGAAGTAAGAAAGAAGTAAGAAAGAAGTAAAAAGGAATGAAGAAAGAAGTAAGAAAGAAGTAAGAAAGAAGTAAGAAAGAAGTAAGAAAGAAAGAAGAAAGAAGTAAGAAAGAAGTAAGAAAGAAGTAAGAAAGAAGTAAGAAAGAAGTAAGAAAGAAGAAAGAAAGAAGTAAGAAAGAAGTATGAAAGAAGTAAGAAAGAAAGAAGAAAGAAGTAAGAAAGAAGTAAGAAAGAAGTAAGAAAGAAGTAAGAAAGAAGTAAGAAAGAAGAAAGAAAGGAATGAAGAAAGAAGTAAGAAAGAAGTAAGAAAGAAGTAAGAAAGAAGTAAGAAAGAAGTAAGAAAGAAGAAAGAAAGAAGAAAGAAGTAAGAAAGAAGTAAGAAAGAAGTATGAAAGAAGTAAGAAAGAAGTATGAAAGAAGTAAGAAAGAAGAAAGAAAGAAGAAAGAAGAAGGAATGAAGAAATAAGTAAGAAAGAAGTAAGAAAGAAGTAAGAAGTAAGAAAGAAGTAAGAAAGAAGAAAGAAAGAAGTAAGAAAGAAGTAAGAAGGAATGAAGAAAGAAGTAAGAAAGAAGAAAGAAAGAAGTATGAAAGAAGTAAGAAAGAAGTAAGAAAGAAGTATGAAAGAAGTAAGAAAGAAGTATGAAAGAAGTAAGAAAGAAGTAAGAAAGAAGTATGAAAGAAGTAAGAAAGAAGTAAGAAAGAAGTAAGAAAGAAGTAAGAAAGAAGTAAGAAAGAAGAAAGAAAGAAGTAAGAAAGAAGTAAGAAAGAAGTAAGAAAGAAGTAAGAAAGAAGTAAGAAAGAAGTAAGAAAGAAAGAAGAAAGAAGTAAGAAAGAAGTAAGAAAGAAGTAAGAAAGAAGAAAGAAAGAAGTAAGAAAGAAGTAAGAAAGAAGTAAGAAAGAAGTAAGAAAGAAGTAAGAAAGAAAGAAGTAAGAAAGAAGTAAGAAAGAAGTAAGAAAGAAGTAAGAAAGAAGAAAGAAAGAAGTAAGAAAGAAGTATGAAAGAAGTAAGAAAGAAGTAAGAAAGAAGTAAGAAATAAGTAAGAAAGAAGTAAGAGGGAATGAAGAAAGAAGTAAGAAAGAAAGAAGAAAGAAGAAAGAAAGAAGTAAGAAAGAAAAAGAAAGAAGTAAGGAAGAAGTAAGAAAGAAGAAAGAAAGAAGTAAGAAAGAAGTAAGAAAGAAGTAAGAAAGAAGAAAGAAAGAAGTAAGAAAGAAGTAAGAAAGAAGTAAGAAAGAAAGAAGTAAGAAAGAAGTAAGAAAGAAGTAAGAAAGAAGTAAGAAAGAAGAAAGAAAGAAGTAAGAAAGAAGTAAGAAAGAAGTAAGAAAGAAGTAAGAAAGAAGTAAGAAAGAACTAAGAAAGAAGTAAGAAAGAAAGAAGAAAAAAGTAAGCAAGAAGTAAGAAAGAAGTAAGAAAGAAGTAAGAAAGAAGAAAGAAAGAAGTAAGAAAGAAGTATGAAAGAAGTAAGAAAGAAGTAAGAAAGAAGTAAGAAAGAAGTAAGAAAGAAGTAAGAAAGAAGTAAGAAAGAAAGAAGAAAGAAGAAAGAAAGAAGTAAGAAAGAAGTAAGAAAGAAGTAAGAAAGAAGTAAGAAAGAAGTAAAAAGGAATGAAGAAAGAAGTAAGAAAGAAGTAAGAAGAAATGAAGAAAGAAGTAAGAGAGAAGTAAGAAAGAAGTAAGAAAGAAGTAAGAAAGAAGTATGAAAGAAGTAAGAAAGAAGAAAGAAAGAAGTAAGAAAGAAGTAAGAAAGAAGTAAGAAAGAAGTAAGAAAGAAAGAAGAAAGAAGAAAGAAAGAAGTAAGAAAGAAGTAAGAAAGAAGTAAGAAAGAAGAAAGAAAGAAGAAAAGTAAGAAAGAAGTAAGAAAGAAGAAAGAAAGAAGTAAGAAAGAAGTAAGAAAGAAAGAAGAAAGAAGAAAGAAAGAAGTAAGAAAGAAGTAAGAAAGAAGTAAGAAAGAAGTAAGAAAGAAGTAAGAAGGAATGAAGAAAAAAGTAACAGAGAAGTAAGAAAGAAGTAAGAAAGAAGTAAGAAAGAAGTAAGAAAGAAAGAAGAATGAAGTAAGAAAGAAGTAAGAAAGAAGTAAGAAAGAAGTAAGAAAGAAGAAAGAAAGAAGTAAGAAAGAAAGAAGAAAGAAGTAAGAAAGAAGTAAGAAAGAAGAAAGAAAGAATTAAGAAAGAAGTAAGAAGGAATGAAGAAAGAAGTAAGAAAGAAGAAAGAAAGAAGTATGAAAGAAGTAAGAAAGAAGTAAGAAAGAAGTATGAAAGAAGTAAGAAAGAAGTATGAAAGAAGTAAGAAAGAAGTAAGAAAGAAGTATGAAAGAAGTAAGAAAGAAGTAAGAAAGAAGTAAGAAAGAAGTAAGAAAGAAGTAAGAAAGAAGAAAGAAAGAAGTAAGAAAGAAGTAAGAAAGAAGTAAGAAAGAAGTAAGAAAGAAGTAAGAAAGAAGTAAGAAAGAAAGAAGAAAGAAGTAAGAAAGAAGTAAGAAAGAAGTAAGAAAGAAGTAAGAAAGAAGTAAGAAAGAAGTAAGAAAGAAGTAAGAAAGAAGTAAGAAAGAAGTAAGAAAGAAGTAAGAAAGAAAGAAGTAAGAAAGAAGTAAGAAAGAAGTAAGAAAGAAGAAAGAAAGAAGAAAGAAAGAAGTAAGAAAGAAGTATGAAAGAAGTAAGAAAGAAGTAAGAAAGAAGTAAGAAAGAAGTAAGAAAGAAGTAAGAGGGAATGAAGAAAGAAGTAAGAAAGAAAGAAGAAAGAAGAAAGAAGAAAGAAAGAATTAAGAAAGAAAAAGAAAGAAGTAAGAAAGAAGTAAGAAAGAAGTAAGAAAGAAGAAAAAAGAAGCTAGAAAGAAGTAAGAAAGAAGTAAGAAAGAAGTAAGAAAGAAGAAAGTAAGAAGAAAGAAAGAAAGAACAAAGAAGTAAGAAAGAAGTAAGAAAGAAGTAAGAAAGAAGTAAGAAATAAAGAAGAAAGAAGAAAGAAAGAAGTAAGAAAGAAGTAAGAAAGAAGTAAGAAAGAAGTAAGAAAGAAGTAAGAAGGAATGAAGAAAAAAGTAAGAGAGAAGTAAGAAAGAAGTAAGAAAGAAGTAAGAAAGAAGTAAGAAAGAAGTAAGAAAGAAGTAAGAAAGAAAGAAGAATGAAGTAAGAAAGAAGTAAGAAAGAAGTAAGAAAGAAGTAAGAAAGAAGAAAGAAAGAAGTAAGAAAGAAGTATGAAAGAAGTAAGAAAGAAGAAAGAAAGAAGTAAGAAAGAAGTAAGAAGGAATGAAGAAAGAAGTAAGAAAGAAGTTAGAAAGAAGTAAGAAAGAAGTAAGAAAGAAGTAAGAAAGAAGTAAGAAAGAAGTAAGAAAGAAGTAAGAAAGAAGTAAGAAAATGTTAGAAAGAAGTAAGAAAGAAGTAAGAAAGAAGAAAGAAAGAAGTAAGAAAGAAGTAAGAAAGAAAGAAGTAAGAAAGATGTAAGAAAGAAGTAAGAAAGAAGTAAGAAAGAAGAAAAAAGAAGCTAGAAAGAAGTAAGAAAGAAGTAAGAAAGAAGTAAGAAAGAAGAAAGTAAGAAGAAAGAAAGAAAGAACAAAGAAGTAAGAAAGAAGTAAGAAAGAAGTAAGAAAGAAGTAAGAAATAAAGAAGAAAGAAGAAAGAAAGAAGTAAGAAAGAAGTAAGAAAGAAGAAAGAAAGAAGTAAGAAAGAAGTAAGAAAGAAGTAAGAAAGAATTAAAAAAGAAAGAAGAAAGAAGAAAGAAAGAAGTAAGAAAGAATTAAGAAAGAAGTAAGAAAGAAGTAAAAATGAATGAAGAAAGAAGTAAGAAAGAAGTAAGAAAGAAGTAAGAAAGAAGTAAGAAAGAAGTAAGAAAGAAGAAAGAAAGAAGTAAGAAAGAAAGAAGAAAGAAGTAAGAAAGAAGTAAGAAAAAAGAAAGAAAGAAGTAAGAAGGAATGAAGAAAGAAGTAAGAAAGAAGAAAGAAAGAAGTATGAAAGAATGAAGAAAGAAGTAAGAAAGAAGTAAGAAATAAGTAAGAAGGAATGAAGAAAGAAAGAAGAAAGAAGAAAGAAGTAAGAAAGAAGTAAGAAAGAAGTAAGAAAGAAGTAAGAAAGAGGTAAGAAGGGAGTAAGAAAGAAAGAAGAAAGAAGTAAGAAAGAAGTAAGAAAGAAGTATGAAAGAAGTAAGAAAGAAGAAAGAAAGAAGTAAGAAAGAAGTAAGAAAGAAGTAAAAAGGAATGAAGAAAGAATTAAGAAAGAAGTAAGAAAGAAGTAAGAAAGAAGAAAGAAAGAAGTACGAAAGAAGTAAGAAAGAAGTATGAAAGAATTAAGAAAGAAGAAAGAAAGAAGTACGAAAGAAGTAAGAAAGAAGTAAGAAAGAAGTAAGAAAGAAGTAAGAAAGAAAGAAGAAAGAAGTAAGAAAGAAGTAAGAAAGAAGTAAGAAAGAAGTAAGAAAGAAGTAAAAAGGAATGAAGAAAGAAGTAAGAAAGAAGTAAGAAAGAAGTAAGAAAGAATTAAGAAAGAAAGAAGAAAGAAGTAAGGAAGAAGAAAGAAAGAAGTATGAAAGAAGTAAGAAAGAAGTAAGAAAGAAAGAAGTAAGAAAGAAGTAAGAAAGAAGTTAGAAAGAAGTAAGAAAGAAGTAAGAAAGAAGTTAGAAAGAAGTAAGAAATAAGTAAGATAGAAGTAAGAAAGAAGTAAGAAAGAAGTAAGAAATAAAGAAGTAAGAAAGAAGTAAGAAAGAAGAAAGAAAGAAGTAAGAAAGAAGAAAAAAGAAGTTAGCAAGAAGTAAGAAAGAAGTAAGAAAGAAGTAAGAAAGAAGTAAGAAAGAAAGAAGTAAGAAAGAAGTAAGAAAGAAGTAAGAAAGAAGAAAAAAGAAGTTAGAAAGAAGTAAGAAAGAATTAAGAAAGAAGTAAGAAAGAAGTAAGAAAGAAGTAAGAAAGAAGTAAGAAGGAATGAAGAAAGAAGTAAGAAAGAAGTAAGAAGGAATGAAGAAAGAAGTAAGAGAGAAGTAAGAGAGAAGTAAGAAAGAAGTAAGAAAGAAGTATGAAAGAAGTAAGAAAGAAGAAAGAAAGAATTAAGAAAGAAGTAAGAAAGAAGTAAGAAAGAAAGAAGAAAGAAGAAAGAAGTAAGAAAGAAGTAAGAAAGAAGTAAGAAAGAAGTAAGAAAGAAAGAAGTAAGAAAGAAGTAAGAAAGAAGTAAGAAAGAAGTAAGAAGAAAAAATAAGTAAGAAAGAAGTAAGAAAGAAGTACGAAAGAAGTAAGAAAGAAGTAAGAAATAAGTAAGAAGGAATGAAGAAAGAAAGAAGAAAGAAGAAAGAAGTAAGAAAGAAGTAAGAAAGAAGTAAGAAAGAAGTAAGAAAGAGGTAAGAAAGGAGTAAGAAAGAAAGAAGAAAGAAGTAAGAAAGAAGTAAGAAAGAAGTATGAAAGAAGTAAGAAAGAAGAAAGAAAGAAGTAAGAAAGAAGTAAGAAAGAAGTAAAAAGGAATGAAGAAAGAAGTAAGAAAGAAGTAAGAAAGAAGTAAGAAAGAAGAAAGAAAGAAGTACGAAAGAAGTAAGAAAGAAGTATGAAAGAATTAAGAAAGAAGAAAGAAAGAAGTACGAAAGAAGTAAGAAAGAAGTAAGAAAGAAGTAAGAAAGAAGTAAGAAAGAAAGAAGAAAGAAGTAAGAAAGAAGTAAGAAAGAAGTAAGAAAGAAGTAAGAAAGAAGTAAAAAGGAATGAAGAAAGAAGTAAGAAAGAAGTAAGAAAGAAGTAAGAAAGAAAGAAGAAAGAAGTAAGGAAGAAGAAAGAAAGAAGTATGAAAGAAGTAAGAAAGAAGTAAGAAAGAAAGAAGTAAGAAAGAAGTAAGAAAGAAGTTAGAAAGAAGTAAGAAAGAAGTAAGAAAGAAGTTAGAAAGAAGTAAGAAATAAGTAAGATAGAAGTAAGAAAGAAGTAAGAAAGAAGTAAGAAAGAAAGAAGTAAGAAAGAAGTAAGAAAGAAGTAAGAAAGAAAAAAGTAAGAAAGAAGTAAGAAAGAAGAAAGAAAGAAGTAAGAAAGAAGAAAAAAGAAGTTAGCAAGAAGTAAGAAAGAAGTAAGAAAGAAGTAAGAAAGAAGTAAGAAAGAAGAAAGAAAGAAGAAAGAAAGAAAGAAGAAAGAAGTAAGAAAGAAGTAAGAAAGAAGTAAGAAAGAAGTAAGAAAGAAGTAAGAAGGAATGAAGAAAGAAGTAAGAAAGAAGTAAGAAAGAAGAAAGAAAGAAGTAAAAAAGAATAAAGAAAGAAGGAAGCAAGAAGTAAGAAAGAAGTAAGAAAGAAGTTAGAAAGAAGTAAGGAAGAAGTAAGAAAGAAGTAAGAAAGAAAGAAGAAAGAAGAAAGAAGTAAGAAAGAAGTAAGAAAGAAGAAAAAAGAGGTTAGAAAGAAGTAAGAAAGAAGTATGAAAGAAGTAAGAAAGAAGAAAGAAAGAAGGAAGAAAGAAGTAAGAAAGAAGTAAAAAAGAAGTAAGAAAGAAGAAAGAAAGAAGTAAGAAAGAAGTAAGAAAGAAAGAAGTAAGAAAGATGTAAGAAAGAAGTAAGAAAGAAGTAAGAAAGAAGAAAAAAGAAGCTAGAAAGAAGTAAGAAAGAAGTATGAAAGAAGTAAGAAAGAAGAAAGAAAGAAGTAAGAAAGAAGTAAGAAGGAATGAAGAAAGAAGTAAGAAAGAAGTTAGAAAGAAGTAAGAAAGAAGTAAGAAAGAAGTAAGAAAGAAGTAAGAAAGAAGTAAGAAAGAAGTAAGAAAGAAGTAAGAAAATGTTAGAAAGAAGTAAGAAAGAAGTAAGAAAGAAGAAAGAAAGAAGTAAGAAAGAAGTAAGAAAGAAAGAAGTAAGAAAGATGTAAGAAAGAAGTAAGAAAGAAGTAAGAAAGAAGAAAAAAGAAGCTAGAAAGAAGTAAGAAAGAAGTAAGAAAGAAGTAAGAAAGAAGAAAGTAAGAAGAAAGAAAGAAAGAACAAAGAAGTAAGAAAGAAGTAAGAAAGAAGTAAGAAAGAAGTAAGAAGGAATGAAGAAAGAAGTAAGAAAGAAGTAAGAAAGAAGAAAGAAAGAAGTAAAAAAGAATAAAGAAAGAAGGAAGCAAGAAGTAAGAAAGAAGTAAGAAAGAAGTTAGAAAGAAGTAAGGAAGAAGTAAGAAAGAAGTAAGAAAGAAAGAAGAAAGAAGAAAGAAGTAAGAAAGAAGTAAGAAAGAAGAAAAAAGAGGTTAGAAAGAAGTAAGAAAGAAGTATGAAAGAAGTAAGAAAGAAGAAAGAAAGAAGGAAGAAAGAAGTAAGAAAGAAGTAAAAAAGAAGTAAGAAAGAAGAAAGAAAGAAGTAAGAAAGAAGTAAGAAAGAAAGAAGTAAGAAAGATGTAAGAAAGAAGTAAGAAAGAAGTAAGAAAGAAGAAAAAAGAAGCTAGAAAGAAGTAAGAAAGAAGTATGAAAGAAGTAAGAAAGAAGAAAGAAAGAAGTAAGAAAGAAGTAAGAAGGAATGAAGAAAGAAGTAAGAAAGAAGTTAGAAAGAAGTAAGAAAGAAGTAAGAAAGAAGTAAGAAAGAAGTAAGAAAGAAGTAAGAAAGAAGTAAGAAAGAAGTAAGAAAATGTTAGAAAGAAGTAAGAAAGAAGTAAGAAAGAAGAAAGAAAGAAGTAAGAAAGAAGTAAGAAAGAAAGAAGTAAGAAAGATGTAAGAAAGAAGTAAGAAAGAAGTAAGAAAGAAGAAAAAAGAAGCTAGAAAGAAGTAAGAAAGAAGTAAGAAAGAAGTAAGAAAGAAGAAAGTAAGAAGAAAGAAAGAAAGAACAAAGAAGTAAGAAAGAAGTAAGAAAGAAGTAAGAAAGAAGTAAGAAATAAAGAAGAAAGAAGAAAGAAAGAAGTAAGAAAGAAGTAAGAAAGAAGAAAGAAAGAAGTAAGAAAGAAGTAAGAAAGAAGTAAGAAAGAATTAAAAAAGAAAGAAGAAAGAAGAAAGAAAGAAGTAAGAAAGAATTAAGAAAGAAGTAAGAAAGAAGTAAAAATGAATGAAGAAAGAAGTAAGAAAGAAGTAAGAAAGAAGTAAGAAAGAAGTAAGAAAGAAGTAAGAAAGAAGAAAGAAAGAAGTAAGAAAGAAAGAAGAAAGAAGTAAGAAAGAAGTAAGAAAAAAGAAAGAAAGAAGTAAGAAGGAATGAAGAAAGAAGTAAGAAAGAAGAAAGAAAGAAGTATGAAAGAATGAAGAAAGAAGTAAGAAAGAAGTAAGAAATAAGTAAGAAGGAATGAAGAAAGAAAGAAGAAAGAAGAAAGAAGTAAGAAAGAAGTAAGAAAGAAGTAAGAAAGAAGTAAGAAAGAGGTAAGAAGGGAGTAAGAAAGAAAGAAGAAAGAAGTAAGAAAGAAGTAAGAAAGAAGTATGAAAGAAGTAAGAAAGAAGAAAGAAAGAAGTAAGAAAGAAGTAAGAAAGAAGTAAAAAGGAATGAAGAAAGAATTAAGAAAGAAGTAAGAAAGAAGTAAGAAAGAAGAAAGAAAGAAGTACGAAAGAAGTAAGAAAGAAGTATGAAAGAATTAAGAAAGAAGAAAGAAAGAAGTACGAAAGAAGTAAGAAAGAAGTAAGAAAGAAGTAAGAAAGAAGTAAGAAAGAAAGAAGAAAGAAGTAAGAAAGAAGTAAGAAAGAAGTAAGAAAGAAGTAAGAAAGAAGTAAAAAGGAATGAAGAAAGAAGTAAGAAAGAAGTAAGAAAGAAGTAAGAAAGAAGTAAGAAAGAAAGAAGAAAGAAGTAAGGAAGAAGAAAGAAAGAAGTATGAAAGAAGTAAGAAAGAAGTAAGAAAGAAAGAAGTAAGAAAGAAGTAAGAAAGAAGTTAGAAAGAAGTAAGAAAGAAGTAAGAAAGAAGTTAGAAAGAAGTAAGAAATAAGTAAGATAGAAGTAAGAAAGAAGTAAGAAAGAAGTAAGAAAGAAAGAAGTAAGAAAGAAGTAAGAAAGAAAGAAGTAAGAAAGAAGTAAGAAAGAAGAAAGAAAGAAGTAAGAAAGAAGAAAAAAGAAGTTAGCAAGAAGTAAGAAAGAAGTAAGAAAGAAGTAAGAAAGAAGTAAGAAAGAAGAAAGAAAGAAGAAAGAAAGAAAGAAGAAAGAAGTAAGAAAGAAGTAAGAAAGAAGTAAGAAAGAAGTAAGAAAGAAGTAAGAAGGAATGAAGAAAGAAGTAAGAAAGAAGTAAGAAAGAAGAAAGAAAGAAGTAAAAAAGAATAAAGAAAGAAGGAAGCAAGAAGTAAGAAAGAAGTAAGAAAGAAGTTAGAAAGAAGTAAGGAAGAAGTAAGAAAGAAGTAAGAAAGAAAGATGAAAGAAGAAAGAAGTAAGAAAGAAGTAAGAAAGAAGAAAAAAGAGGTTAGAAAGAAGTAAGAAAGAAGTATGAAAGAAGTAAGAAAGAAGAAAGAAAGAAGGAAGAAAGAAGTAAGAAAGAAGTAAAAAAGAAGTAAGAAAGAAGTAAGAAAGAAAGAAGAAAGTAGTAAGAAAGAAGTAAGAAAGAAGTAAGAAAGAAGTATGAAAGAAGTAAGAAAGAAGAAAGAAGTAAGAAAGAAGTAAGAAAGAAAGAAGAAAGAAGTAAGAAAGAAGTAAGAAAGAAGTAAAAAGGAATGAAGAAAGAAGTAAGAAAGAAGTAAGAAAGAAGTAAGAAAGAAGAAAGAAAGAAGTACGAAAGAAGTAAGAAAGAAGTATGAAAGAATTAAGAAAGAAGAAAGAAAGAAGTACGAAAGAAGTAAGAAAGAAGTAAGAAAGAAGTAAGAAAGAAGTAAGAAAGAAAGAAGAAAGAAGTAAGAAAGAAGTAAGAAAGAAGTAAGAAAGAATTAAGAAAGAAGTAAGAAAGAAGTAAGAAAGAAGTAAAAATGAATGAAGAAAGAAGTAAGAAAGAAGTAAGAAAGAAGTAAGAAAGAAGTAAGAAAGAAGTAAGATAGAAGTTAGAAAGAAGTAAGAAATAAGTAAGAAAGAAGTAAGAAAGAAGTAAGAAAGAAGTAAGAAAGAAAGAAGTAAGAAAGAAGTAAGAAAGAAGTAAGAAAGAAGTAAGAAAGAAAGAAGAAAGAAGTAAGAAAGAAGTAAGAAAAAAGAAAGAAAGAAGTAAGAAGGAATGAAGAAAGAAGTAAGAAAGAAGAAAGAAAGAAGTATGAAAGAATGAAGAAAGAAGTAAGAAAGAAGTAAGAAAGAAGTAAGAAAGAAGTAAGAAAGAAGTTAGAAAGAAGTAAGAAATAAGTAAGAAAGAAGTAAGAAAGAAGTAAGAAAGAAGGAAGAAAGAAAGAAGTAAGAAAGAAGTAAGAAAGAAGTAAGAAAGAAGTAAGAAGAAAAAATAAGTAAGAAAGAAGTAAGAAAGAAGTACGAAAGAAGTAAGAAAGAAGTAAGAAATAAGTAAGAAGGAATGAAGAAAGAAAGAAGAAAGAAGAAAGAAGTAAGAAAGAAGTAAGAAAGAAGTAAGAAAGAAGTAAGAAAGAGGTAAGAAAGGAGTAAGAAAGAAAGAAGAAAGAAGTAAGAAAGAAGTAAGAAAGAAGTATGAAAGAAGTAAGAAAGAAGAAAGAAAGAAGTAAGAAAGAAGTAAGAAAGAAGTACGAAAGAAGTAAGAAAGAAGTAAGAAAGAAAGAAGAAAGAAGTAAGAAAGAAGTAAGAAAGAAGTAAGAAAGAATTAAGAAAGAAGAAAGAAAGAAGTACGAAAGAAGTAAGAAAGAAGTAAGAAAGAAAGAAGAAAGAAGTAAGAAAGAAGTAAGAAAGAAGTAAGAAAGAAGTAAGAAAGAAGTAAGAAAGAAGTAAGAAAGAAGTAAGAAAGAAGTAAGAAAGAAGTAAGAAAGAAGTAAGAAAGAAGTAAGAAAGAAAGAAGTAAGAAAGAAGTAAGAAAGAAGTAAGAAAGAAGAAAGAAAGAAGAAAGAAAGAAGTAAGAAAGAAGTACGAAAGAAGTAAGAAAGAAGTAAGAAAGAAAGAAGAAAGAAGTAAGAAAGAAGTAAGAAAGAAGTAAGAAAGAAGTAAGAAAGAAGTAAGAAAGAAGTAAGAAAGAAGTAAGAAAGAAGTAAGAAAGAAGTAAGAAAGAAGAAAGAAAGAAGTAAGAAAGAAGTAAGAAAGAAGTAAGAAAGAAGTAAGAAAGAAGTAAGAAAGAAGTAAGAAAGAAAGAAGAAAGAAGTAAGAAAGAAGTAAGAAAGAAGTAAGAAAGAAGTAAGAAAGAAGTAAGAAAGAAGTAAGAAAGAAGTAAGAAAGAAGTAAGAAAGAAGTAAGAAAGAAGTAAGAAAGAAAGAAGTAAGAAAGAAGTAAGAAAGAAGTAAGAAAGAAGAAAGAAAGAAGAAAGAAAGAAGTAAGAAAGAAGTATGAAAGAAGTAAGAAAGAAGTAAGAAAGGAGTAAGAAAGAAGTAAGAAAGAAGTAAGAGGGAATGAAGAAAGAAGTAAGAAAGAAAGAAGTAAGAAAGAAGTAAGAAAGAAAGAAGTAAGAAAGAAAAAGAAAGAAGTAAGAAAGAAGTAAGAAAGAAGTAAGAAAGAAGAAAAAAGAAGCTAGAAAGAAGTAAGAAAGAAGTAAGAAAGAAGTAAGAAAGAAGAAAGTAAGAAGAAAGAAAGAAAGAACAAAGAAGTAAGAAAGAAGTAAGAAAGAAGTAAGAAAGAAGTAAGAAATAAAGAAGAAAGAAGAAAGAAAGAAGTAAGAAAGAAGTAAGAAAGAAGTAAGAAAGAAGTAAGAAAGAAGTAAGAAGGAATGAAGAAAAAAGTAAGAGAGAAGTAAGAAAGAAGTAAGAAAGAAGTAAGAAAGAAGTAAGAAAGAAGTAAGAAAGAAGTAAGAAAGAAGTAAGAAAGAAAGAAGAATGAAGTAAGAAAGAAGTAAGAAAGAAGTAAGAAAGAAGTAAGAAAGAAGAAAGAAAGAAGTAAGAAAGAAGTATGAAAGAAGTAAGAAAGAAGAAAGAAAGAAGTAAGAAAGAAGTAAGAAGGAATGAAGAAAGAAGTAAGAAAGAAGTTAGAAAGAAGTAAGAAAGAAGTAAGAAAGAAGTAAGAAAGAAGTAAGAAAGAAGTAAGAAAGAAGTAAGAAAGAAGTAAGAAAATGTTAGAAAGAAGTAAGAAAGAAGTAAGAAAGAAGAAAGAAAGAAGTAAGAAAGAAGTAAGAAAGAAAGAAGTAAGAAAGATGTAAGAAAGAAGTAAGAAAGAAGTAAGAAAGAAGAAAAAAGAAGCTAGAAAGAAGTAAGAAAGAAGTAAGAAAGAAGTAAGAAAGAAGAAAGTAAGAAGAAAGAAAGAAAGAACAAAGAAGTAAGAAAGAAGTAAGAAAGAAGTAAGAAAGAAGTAAGAAATAAAGAAGAAAGAAGAAAGAAAGAAGTAAGAAAGAAGTAAGAAAGAAGAAAGAAAGAAGTAAGAAAGAAGTAAGAAAGAAGTAAGAAAGAATTAAAAAAGAAAGAAGAAAGAAGAAAGAAAGAAGTAAGAAAGAATTAAGAAAGAAGTAAGAAAGAAGTAAAAATGAATGAAGAAAGAAGTAAGAAAGAAGTAAGAAAGAAGTAAGAAAGAAGTAAGAAAGAAGTAAGAAAGAAGAAAGAAAGAAGAAAGAAGTAAGAAAGAAGTAAGAAAGAAGAAAGAAAGAAGTAAGAAAGAAGAAAGAAAGAAGTAAGAAAGAAGTAAGAAAGAAGTAAGAAAGAAGTAAGAAAGAAAGAAGAAAGAAGTAAGAAAGAAGTAAGAAAAAAGAAAGAAAGAAGTAAGAAGGAATGAAGAAAGAAGTAAGAAAGAAGAAAGAAAGAAGTATGAAAGAATGAAGAAAGAAGTAAGAAAGAAGTAAGAAAGAAGTAAGAAAGAGGTAAGAAAGAAGTTAGAAAGAAGTAAGAAATAAGTAAGAAAGAAGTAAGAAAGAAGTAAGAAAGAAGTAAGAAAGAAAGAAGTAAGAAAGAAGTAAGAAAGAAGTAGGAAGAAAAAATAAGTAAGAAAGAATTAAGAAAGAAGTACGAAAGAAGTAAGAAAGAAGTAAGAAATAAGTAAGAAGGAATGAAGAAAGAAAGAAGAAAGAAGAAAGAAGTAAGAAAGAAGTAAGAAAGAAGTAAGAAAGAAGTAAGAAAGAGGTAAGAAAGGAGTAAGAAAGAAAGAAGAAAGAAGTAAGAAAGAAGTAAGAAAGAAGTATGAAAGAAGTAAGAAAGAAGAAAGAAAGAAGTAAGAAAGAAGTAAGAAAGAAGTAAAAAGGAATGAAGAAAGAATTAAGAAAGAAGTAAGAAAGAAGTAAGAAAGAAGAAAGAAAGAAGTACGAAAGAAGTAAGAAAGAAGTATGAAAGAATTAAGAAAGAAGAAAGAAAGAAGTACGAAAGAAGTAAGAAAGAAGTAAGAAAGAAGTAAGAAAGAAGTAAGAAAGAAAGAAGAAAGAAGTAAGAAAGAAGTAAGAAAGAAGTAAGAAAGAAGTAAGAAAGAAGTAAAAAGGAATGAAGAAAGAAGTAAGAAAGAAGTAAGAAAGAAGTAAAAAGGAATGAAGAAAGAAATAAGAAAGAAGTAAGAAAGAAGTAAGAAAGAAGTAAGAAAGAATTAAGAAAGAAAGAAGAAAGAAGTAAGGAAGAAGAAAGAAAGAAGTATGAAAGAAGTAAGAAAGAAGTAAGAAAGAAAGAAGTAAGAAAGAAGTAAGAAAGAAGTTAGAAAGAAGTAAGAAAGAAGTAAGAAAGAAGTTAGAAAGAAGTAAGAAATAAGTAAGATAGAAGTAAGAAAGAAGTAAGAAATAAGTAAGAAAGAAAGAAGTAAGAAAGAAGTAAGAAAGAAGAAAGAAAGAAGTAAGAAAGAAGAAAAAAGAAGTTAGCAAGAAGTAAGAAAGAAGTAAGAAAGAAGTAAGAAAGAAGTAAGAAAGAAAGAAGTAAGAAAGAAGTAAGAAAGAAGTAAGAAAGAAGTAAGAAAGAAGAAAAAAGAAGTTAGCAAGAAGTAAGAAAGAAGTAAGAAAGAAGTAAGAAAGAAGTAAGAAAGAAAGAAGTAAGAAAGAAGTAAGAAAGAAGTAAGAAGGAATGAAGAAAGAAGTAAGAAAGAAGTAAGAAGGAATGAAGAAAGAAGTAAGAGAGAAGTAAGAAAGAAGTAAGAAAGAAGTAAGAAAGAAGTATGAAAGAAGTAAGAAAGAAGAAAGAAAGAATTAAGAAAGAAGTAAGAAAGAAGTAAGAAAGAAAGAAGAAAGAAGAAAGAAAGAAGTAAGAAAGAAGTAAGAAAGAAGTAAGAAAGAAGTAAGAAAGAAAGAAGTAAGAAAGAAGTAAGAAAGAAGTAAGAAAGAAGTAAGAAGAAAAAATAAGTAAGAAAGAAGTAAGAAAGAAGTACGAAAGAAGTAAGAAAGAAGTAAGAAATAAGTAAGAAGGAATGAAGAAAGAAAGAAGAAAGAAGAAAGAAGTAAGAAAGAAGTAAGAAAGAAGTAAGAAAGAAGTAAGAAAGAGGTAAGAAAGGAGTAAGAAAGAAAGAAGAAAGAAGTAAGAAAGAAGTAAGAAAGAAGTATGAAAGAAGTAAGAAAGAAGAAAGAAAGAAGTAAGAAAGAAGTAAGAAAGAAGTAAAAAGGAATGAAGAAAGAAGTAAGAAAGAAGTAAGAAAGAAGTAAGAAAGAAGAAAGAAAGAAGTACGAAAGAAGTAAGAAAGAAGTATGAAAGAATTAAGAAAGAAGAAAGAAAGAAGTACGAAAGAAGTACGAAAGAAGTAAGAAAGAAGTAAGAAAGAAGTAAGAAAGAAGTAAGAAAGAAATGAAGAAAGAAGTAAGAAAGAAGTAAGAAAGAAGTAAGAAAGAAAGAAGAATGAAGTAAGGAAGAAGAAAGAAAGAAGTATGAAAGAAGTAAGAAAGAAGTAAGAAAGAAAGAAGTAAGAAAGAAGTAAGAAAGAAGTTAGAAAGAAGTAAGAAAGAAGTAAGAAAGAAGTTAGAAAGAAGTAAGAAATAAGTAAGATAGAAGTAAGAAAGAAGTAAGAAAGAAGTAAGAAAGAAAGAAGTAAGAAAGAAGTAAGAAAGAAGTAAGAAAGAAAGAAGTAAGAAAGAAGTAAGAAAGAAGAAAGAAAGAAGTAAGAAAGAAGAAAAAAGAAGTTAGCAAGAAGTAAGAAAGAAGTAAGAAAGAAGTAAGAAAGAAGTAAGAAAGAAGAAAGAAAGAAGAAAGAAAGAAAGAAGAAAGAAGTAAGAAAGAAGTAAGAAAGAAGTAAGAAAGAAGAAAAAAGAGGTTAGAAAGAAGTAAGAAAGAAGTATGAAAGAAGTAAGAAAGAAGAAAGAAAGAAGGAAGAAAGAAGTAAGAAAGAAGTAAAAAAGAAGTAAGAAAGAAGTAAGAAAGAAAGAAGAAAGTAGTAAGAAAGAAGTAAGAAAGAAGTAAGAAAGAAGTATGAAAGAAGTAAGAAAGAAGAAAGAAGTAAGAAAGAAGTAAGAAAGAAAGAAGAAAGAAGTAAGAAAGAAGTAAGAAAGAAGTAAAAAGGAATGAAGAAAGAAGTAAGAAAGAAGTAAGAAAGAAGAAAGAAAGAAGTACGAAAGAAGTAAGAAAGAAAGAAGAAAGAAGTAAGAAAGAAGTAAGAAAGAAGTAAGAAAGAATTAAGAAAGAAGAAAGAAAGAAGTACGAAAGAAGTAAGAAAGAAGTAAGAAAGAAGCAAGAAAGAAGTAAGAAAGAAAGAAGAAAGAAGTAAGAAAGAAGTAAGAAAGAAGTAAGAAAGAAGTAAGAAAGAAGTAAAAAGGAATGAAGAAAGAATTAAGAAAGAAGTAAGAAAGAAGTAAGAAAGAAGAAAGAAAGAAGTACGAAAGAAGTAAGAAAGAAGTATGAAAGAATTAAGAAAGAAGAAAGAAAGAAGTACGAAAGAAGTAAGAAAGAAGTAAGAAAGAAGCAAGAAAGAAGTAAGAAAGAAAGAAGAAAGAAGTAAGAAAGAAGTAAGAAAGAAGTAAGAAAGAAGTAAGAAAGAAGTAAAAAGGAATGAAGAAAGAAGTAAGAAAGAAGTAAGAAAGAAGTAAAAAGGAATGAAGAAAGAAATAAGAAAGAAGTAAGAAAGAAGTAAGAAAGAAGTAAGAAAGAAAGAAGAAAGAAGTAAGGAAGAAGAAAGAAAGAAGTATGAAAGAAGTAAGAAAGAAGTAAGAAAGAAAGAAGTAAGAAAGAAGTAAGAAAGAAGTTAGAAAGAAGTAAGAAATATGTAAGAAAGAAGTAAGAAAGAAGTAAGAAATAAGTAAGAAAGACGTTAGAAAGAAGTAAGAAAGAAGTAAGAAAATGTTAGAAAGAAGTAAGAAATAAGTAAGAAAGAAGTAAGAAAGAAGAAAAAAGAAGTTAGAAAGAAGTAAGAAAGAAGTAAGAAAGAAGTAAGAAAGAAAGAAGAAAGAAGAAAGAAAGAAGTATGAAAGGAGTAAGAAAGAAGTAAGAAAGAAGTAAGAAAGAAGTAAAAAGGAATGAAGAAAGAAGTAAGAAAGAAGTAAGAAAGAAGTAAGAAAGAAGTAAGAAAGAAGTAAGAAAGAAGTAAAAAGGAATGAAGAAAGAAGTAAGAAAGAAGTAAGAAAGAAGTAAGAAAGAAGTAAGAAAGAAGTAAGAAAGAAGTTAGAAAGAAGAAAGAAAGAAGAAAGAAGTAAGAAAGAAGTTAGAAAGAAGAAAGAAAGAAGTAAGAAGGAATGAAGAAAGAAGTAAGAAAGAAGAAAGAAAGAAGTATGAAAGAATTAAGAAAGAAGTGAGAAAGAAGTTAGAAAGAAGTAAGAAAGAAGTAAGAAAGAAGTATGAAAGAAGTAAGAAAGAAGTAAGAAAGAAGTAAGAAAGAAGAAAGAAAGAAGTAAGAAAGAAGTATGAAAGAAGTAAGAAAGAAAGAAGAAAGAAGTAAGAAAGAAGTATGAAAGAAGTAAGAAAGAAGTAAGAAAGAAGAAAGAAAGAAGTAAGAAAGAAGTATGAAAGAAGTATGAAAGAATTAAGAAAGAAGAAAGAAAGAAGTATGAAAGAAGTAAGAAAGAAGTAAGAAAGAAGTAAGAAAGAAGTAAGAAAGAAAGAAGAAAGAAGTAAGAAAGAAGTAAGAAAGAAGTAAGAAAGAAGTAAGAAAGAAGTAAAAAGGAATGAAGAAAGAAGTAAGAAAGAAGTAAGAAAGAAGTATAAAGGAATGAAGAAAGAAGTAAGAAAGAAGTAAGAAAGAAGTAAGAAAGAAGTAAGAAAGAAGTAAGAAAGAAAGAAGAAAAAAGTAAGGAAGAAGAAAGAAAGAAGTATGAAAGAAGTAAGAAAGAAGTAAGAAAGAAAGAAGTAAGAAAGAAGTAAGAAAGAAGTTAGAAAGAAGTAAGAAAGAAGTAAGAAAGAAATTAGAAAGAAGTAAGAAATATGTAAGAAAGAAGTAAGAAATAAGTAAGAAAGACGTTAGAAAGAAGTAAGAAAGAAGTAAGAAAATGTTAGAAAGAAGTAAGAAATAATTAAGAAAGAAGTAAGAAAGAAGTAAGAAAGAAGTAAGAAAGAAAGAAGTAAGAAAGAAGTAAGAAAGAAGTAAGAAAGAAGAAAAAAGAAGTTAGAAAGAAGTAAGAAAGAAGTAAGAAAGAAGTAAGAAAGAAGAAAGTAAGAAGAAAGAAAGAAAGAACAAAGAAGTAATAAAGAAGTAAGAAATAAGTAAGAAAGAAGTAAGAAATAAGTAAGAAAGAAGTAAGAAAGAAGTAAGAAAGAAGTAAGAAAGAAAGAAGTAAGAAAGAAGTAAGAAAGAAGTAAGAAAGAAGTAAGAAAGAAGAAAGAAAAAAGAACAAAGAAGTAAGAAAGAAGTAAGAAATAAGTAAGAAATAAGTAAGAAAGAAGTAAGAAATAAAAAAGAAAGAAGAAAGAAAGAAGTAAGAAAGAAGTTAGAAAGAAGTAAGAAATAAGTAAGAAAGAAGTAAGAAAGAAGTAAGACAGAAGTAAGAAAGAAAGAAGTAAGAAAGAAGAAAGAAAGTAAGAAAGAAGTAAGAAAGAAGTAAGAAAGAAGTAAGAAAGAAAGAAGAAAGAAGAAAGAAAGAAGTAAGAAAGAAGTAAGAAAGAAGTAAGAAAGAAGTAAGAAAGAAGTAAGAAAGAAGGAAAAAGGAATGAAGAAAGAAGTAAGAAAGAAGTAAGAAAGAAGTAAGAAAGAAGTAAGAAAGAAGTAAGAAAGAAGTAAAAAGGAATGAAGAAAGAAGTAAGAAAGAAGTAAGAAAGAAGTAAGAAAGAAGTAAGAAAGAAGTAAGAAAGAAGTAAGAAAGAAGAAAGAAAGAAGAAAGAAAGAAGTAAGAAAGAAGAAAGAAAGAAGTAAGAAAGAAGTAAGAAAGAAGTAAGAAAGAAGTAAGAAAGAAAGAAGAAAGAAGTAAGAAAGAAGTAAGAAAGAAAGAAGAAAGAAGTAAGAAAGAAGTAAGAAAGAAGTAAGAAAGAAGTAAGAAAGAAGTAAGAAAGAAAGAAGTAAGAAAGAAGTAAGAAAGAAGTAAGAAAGAAGAAAGAAAGAAGAAAGAAAGAAGTAAGAAAGAAGTATGAAAGAAGTAAGAAAGAAGTAAGAAAGAAGTAAGAAAGAAGTAAGAAAGAAGTAAGAGGGAATGAAGAAAGAAGTAAGAAAGAAAGAAGAAAGAAGAAAGAAAGAAGTAAGAAAGAAAAAGAAAGAAGTAAGAAAGAAGTAAGAAAGAAGAAAAAAGAAGCTAGAAAGAAGTAAGAAAGAAGTAAGAAAGAAGTAAGAAAGAAGAAAGTAAGAAGAAAGAAAGAAAAAACAAAGAATTAAGAAAGAAGTAAGAAAGAAGTAAGAAAGAAGTAAGAAATAAAGAAGAAAGAAGAAAGAAAGAAGTAAGAGAGAAGAAAGAAAGAAGTAAGAAAGAAGTAAGAAAGAAGTAAAAAGGAATGAAGAAAGAAGTAAGAAAGAAGTAAGAAAGAAGTAAGAAAGAAGTAAGAAAGAAAGAAGAAAGAAGTAAGAAAGAAGTAAGAAAGAAGTAAGAAAGAAGTAAGAAAGAAGTAAGAAAGAAGAAAGAAAGAAGTAAGAAAGAAGTATGAAAGAAGTAAGAAAGAAAGAAGAAAGAAGTAAGAAAGAAGTAAGAAAGAAGTAAGAAAGAAGTAAGAAAGAAGTAAGAAAGAAGAAAGAAAGGAATGAAGAAAGAAGTAAGAAAGAAGTAAGAAAGAAGTAAGAAAGAAGTAAGAAAGAAGTAAGAAAGAAGAAAGAAAGAAGTAAGAAAGAAGTAAGAAAGAAGTATGAAAGAAGTAAGAAAGAAGTATGAAAGAAGTAAGAAAGAAGAAAGAAAGAAGAAAGAAGAAGGAATGAAGAAATAAGTAAGAAAGAAGTAAGAAAGAAGTAAGAAGTAAGAAAGAAGTAAGAAAGAAGAAAGAAAGAAGTAAGAAAGAAGTAAGAAGGAATGAAGAAAGAAGTAAGAAAGAAGAAAGAAAGAAGAAAGAAAGAAGTAAGAAAGAAGTAAGAAAGAAGTATGAAAGAAGTAAGAAAGAAGTATGAAAGAAGTAAGAAAGAAGTAAGAAAGAAGTATGAAAGAAGTAAGAAAGAAGTAAGAAAGAAGTAAGAAAGAAGTAAGAAAGAAGTAAGAAAGAAGAAAGAAAGAAGTAAGAAAGAAGTAAGAAAGAAGTAAGAAAGAAGTAAAAAAGAAGTAAGAAAGAAGTAAGAAAGAAAGAAGAAAGAAGTAAGAAAGAAGTAAGAAAGAAGTAAGAAAGAAGAAAGAAAGAAGTAAGAAAGAAGTAAGAAAGAAGTAAGAAAGAAGTAAGAAAGAAGTAAGAAAGAAAGAAGTAAGAAAGAAGTAAGAAAGAAGTAAGAAAGAAGTAAGAAAGAAGAAAGAAAGAAGTAAGAAAGAAGTATGAAAGAAGTAAGAAAGAAGTAAGAAAGAAGTAAGAAATAATTAAGAAAGAAGTAAGAGGGAATGAAGAAAGAAGTAAGAAAGAAAGAAGAAAGAAGAAAGAAAGAAGTAAGAAAGAAAAAGAAAGAAGTAAGAAAGAAGTAAGAAAGAAGAAAGAAAGAAGTAAGAAAGAAGTAAGAAAGAAGTAAGAAAGAAGAAAGAAAGAAGTAAGAAAGAAGTAAGAAAGAAGTAAGAAAGAAAGAAGTAAGAAAGAAGTAAGAAAGAAGTAAGAAAGAAGTAAGAAAGAAGAAAGAAAGAAGTAAGAAAGAAGTAAGAAAGAAGTAAGAAAGAAGTAAGAAAGAAGTAAGAAAGAACTAAGAAAGAAGTAAGAAAGAAAGAAGAAAAAAGTAAGCAAGAAGTAAGAAAGAAGTAAGAAAGAAGTAAGAAAGAAGAAAGAAAGAAGTAAGAAAGAAGTATGAAAGAAGTAAGAAAGAAGTAAGAAAGAAGTAAGAAAGAAGTAAGAAAGAAGTAAGAAAGAAAGAAGAAAGAAGAAAGAAAGAAGTAAGAAAGAAGTAAGAAAGAAGTAAGAAAGAAGTAAGAAAGAAGTAAAAAGGAATGAAGAAAGAAGTAAGAAAGAAGTAAGAAGAAATGAAGAAAGAAGAGAGAAGTAAGAAAGAAGTAAGAAAGAAGTAAGAAAGAAGTATGAAAGAAGTAAGAAAGAAGAAAGAAAGAAGTAAGAAAGAAGTAAGAAAGAAGTAAGAAAGAAGTAAGAAAGAAAGAAGAAAGAAGAAAGAAAGAAGTAAGAAAGAAGTAAGAAAGAAGTAAGAAAGAAGAAAGAAAGAAAAGTAAGAAAGAAGTAAGAAAGAAGTAAGAAAGAAAGAAGAAAGAAGTAAGAAAGAAGTAAGAAAGAAGAAAGAAAGAATTAAGAAAGAAGTAAGAAGGAATGAAGAAAGAAGTAAGAAAGAAGAAAGAAAGAAAAAGAAAGAAGTAAGAAAGAAGTAAGAAAGAATTAAGAAAGAAGAAAAAAGAAGCTAGAAAGAAGTAAGAAAGAAGTAAGAAATAAGTAAGAAAGAAGAAAGTAAGAAGAAAGAAAGAAAGAACAAAGAAGTAAGAAAGAAGTATGAAAGAAGTAAGAAAGAAGTAAGAAAGAAGTAAGAAAGAAGTAAGAAAGAAGTAAGAGGGAATGAAGAAAGAAGTAAGAAAGAAAGAAGAAAGAAGAAAGAAGAAAGAAAGAAGTAAGAAAGAAAAAGAAAGAAGTAAGAAAGAAGTAAGAAAGAATTAAGAAAGAAGAAAAAAGAAGCTAGAAAGAAGTAAGAAAGAAGTAAGAAAGAAGTAAGAAAGAAGAAAGTAAGAAGAAAGAAAGAAAGAACAAAGAAGTAAGAAAGAAGTAAGAAAGAAGTAAGAAAGAAGTAAGAAATAAAGAAGAAAGAAGAAAGAAAGAAGTAAGAAAGAAGTAAGAAAGAAGTAAGAAAGAAGTAAGAAAGAAGTAAGAAGGAATGAAGAAAAAAGTAAGAGAGAAGTAAGAAAGAAGTAAGAAAGAAGTAAGAAAGAAGTAAGAAAGAAGTAAGAAAGAAGTAAGAAAGAAAGAAGAATGAAGTAAGAAAGAAGTAAGAAAGAAGTAAGAAAGAAGTAAGAAAGAAGAAAGAAAGAAGTAAGAAAGAAGTATGAAAGAAGTAAGAAAGAAGAAAGAAAGAAGTAAGAAAGAAGTAAGAAGGAATGAAGAAAGAAGTAAGAAAGAAGTTAGAAAGAAGTAAGAAAGAAGTAAGAAAGAAGTAAGAAAGAAGTAAGAAAGAAGTAAGAAAGAAAGAAGTAAGAAAGATGTAAGAAAGAAGTAAGAAAGAAGTAAGAAAGAAGAAAAAAGAAGCTAGAAAGAAGTAAGAAAGAAGTAAGAAAGAAGTAAGAAAGAAGAAAGTAAGAAGAAAGAAAGAAAGAACAAAGAAGTAAGAAAGAAGTAAGAAAGAAGTAAGAAAGAAGTAAGAAATAAAGAAGAAAGAAGAAAGAAAGAAGTAAGAAAGAAGTAAGAAAGAAGAAAGAAAGAAGTAAGAAAGAAGTAAGAAAGAAGTAAGAAAGAATTAAAAAAGAAAGAAGAAAGAAGAAAGAAAGAAGTAAGAAAGAATTAAGAAAGAAGTAAGAAAGAAGTAAAAATGAATGAAGAAAGAAGTAAGAAAGAAGTAAGAAAGAAGTAAGAAATAAGTAAGAAAGAAGTAAGAAAGAAGTAAGAAAGAAGAAAGAAGAAAGAAGTAAGAAAGAAGTAAGAAAGAAGTAAGAAAGAAGTAAGAAAAAAGAAAGAAAGAAGTAAGAAGGAATGAAGAAAGAAGTAAGAAAGAAGAAAGAAAGAAGTATGAAAGAATGAAGAAAGAAGTAAGAAAGAAGTAAGAAATAAGTAAGAAGGAATGAAGAAAGAAAGAAGAAAGAAGAAAGAAGTAAGAAAGAAGTAAGAAAGAAGTAAGAAAGAAGTAAGAAAGAGGTAAGAAGGGAGTAAGAAAGAAAGAAGAAAGAAGTAAGAAAGAAGTAAGAAAGAAGTATGAAAGAAGTAAGAAAGAAGAAAGAAAGAAGTAAGAAAGAAGTAAGAAAGAAGTAAAAAGGAATGAAGAAAGAATTAAGAAAGAAGTAAGAAAGAAGTAAGAAAGAAGAAAGAAAGAAGTACGAAAGAAGTAAGAAAGAAGTATGAAAGAATTAAGAAAGAAGAAAGAAAGAAGTACGAAAGAAGTAAGAAAGAAGTAAGAAAGAAGTAAGAAAGAAGTAAGAAAGAAAGAAGAAAGAAGTAAGAAAGAAGTAAGAAAGAAGTAAGAAAGAAGTAAGAAAGAAGTAAAAAGGAATGAAGAAAGAAGTAAGAAAGAAGTAAGAAAGAAGTAAAAAGGAATGAAGAAAGAAATAAGAAAGAAGTAAGAAAGAAGTAAGAAAGAAGTAAGAAAGAATTAAGAAAGAAAGAAGAAAGAAGTAAGGAAGAAGAAAGAAAGAAGTATGAAAGAAGTAAGAAAGAAGTAAGAAAGAAAGAAGTAAGAAAGAAGTAAGAAAGAAGTTAGAAAGAAGTAAGAAAGAAGTAAGAAAGAAGTTAGAAAGAAGTAAGAAATAAGTAAGATAGAAGTAAGAAAGAAGTAAGAAAGAAGTAAGAAAGAAAGAAGTAAGAAAGAAGTAAGAAAGAAGAAAGAAAGAAGTAAGAAAGAAGAAAAAAGAAGTTAGCAAGAAGTAAGAAAGAAGTAAGAAAGAAGTAAGAAAGAAGTAAGAAAGAAAGAAGTAAGAAAGAAGTAAGAAAGAAGTAAGAAAGAAGAAAAAAGAAGTTAGAAAGAAGTAAGAAAGAATTAAGAAAGAAGTAAGAAAGAAGTAAGAAAGAAGAAAGAAAGAAGTAAGAAAGAAGTAAGAAAGAAGTAAGAAAGAAGTAAGAAGGAATGAAGAAAGAAGTAAGAGAGAAGTAAGAGAGAAGTAAGAAAGAAGTAAGAAAGAAGTATGAAAGAAGTAAGAAAGAAGAAAGAAAGAATTAAGAAAGAAGTAAGAAAGAAGTAAGAAAGAAAGAAGAAAGAAGAAAGAAAGAAGTAAGAAAGAAGTAAGAAAGAAGTAAGAAAGAAGTAAGAAAGAAAGAAGTAAGAAAGAAGTAAGAAAGAAGTAAGAAAGAAGTAAGAAGAAAAAATAAGTAAGAAAGAAGTAAGAAAGAAGTACGAAAGAAGTAAGAAAGAAGTAAGAAATAAGTAAGAAGGAATGAAGAAAGAAAGAAGAAAGAAGAAAGAAGTAAGAAAGAAGTAAGAAAGAAGTAAGAAAGAAGTAAGAAAGAGGTAAGAAAGGAGTAAGAAAGAAAGAAGAAAGAAGTAAGAAAGAAGTAAGAAAGAAGTATGAAAGAAGTAAGAAAGAAGAAAGAAAGAAGTAAGAAAGAAGTAAGAAAGAAGTAAAAAGGAATGAAGAAAGAAGTAAGAAAGAAGTAAGAAAGAAGTAAGAAAGAAGAAAGAAAGAAGTACGAAAGAAGTAAGAAAGAAGTATGAAAGAATTAAGAAAGAAGAAAGAAAGAAGTACGAAAGAAGTAAGAAAGAAGTAAGAAAGAAGTAAGAAAGAAGTAAGAAAGAAAGAAGAAAGAAGTAAGAAAGAAGTAAGAAAGAAGTAAGAAAGAAGTAAGAAAGAAGTAAAAAGGAATGAAGAAAGAAGTAAGAAAGAAGTAAGAAAGAAGTAAGAAAGAAAGAAGAAAGAAGTAAGGAAGAAGAAAGAAAGAAGTATGAATGAAGTAAGAAAGAAGTAAGAAAGAAAGAAGTAAGAAAGAAGTAAGAAAGAAGTTAGAAAGAAGTAAGAAAGAAGTAAGAAAGAAGTTAGAAAGAAGTAAGAAATAAGTAAGATAGAAGTAAGAAAGAAGTAAGAAAGAAGTAAGAAAGAAAGAAGTAAGAAAGAAGTAAGAAAGAAGTAAGAAAGAAAGAAGTAAGAAAGAAGTAAGAAAGAAGAAAGAAAGAAGTAAGAAAGAAGAAAAAAGAAGTTAGCAAGAAGTAAGAAAGAAGTAAGAAAGAAGTAAGAAAGAAGTAAGAAAGAAGAAAGAAATAAGAAAGAAAGAAAGAAGAAAGAAGTAAGAAAGAAGTAAGAAAGAAGTAAGAAAGAAGTAAGAAATAAGTAAGAAGGAATGAAGAAAGAAGTAAGAAAGAAGTAAGAAAGAAGAAAGAAAGAAGTAAAAAAGAATAAAGAAAGAAGGAAGCAAGAAGTAAGAAAGAAGTAAGAAAGAAGTTAGAAAGAAGTAAGGAAGAAGTAAGAAAGAAGTAAGAAAGAAAGAAGAAAGAAGAAAGAAGTAAGAAAGAAGTAAGAAAGAAGAAAAAAGAGGTTAGAAAGAAGTAAGAAAGAAGTATGAAAGAAGTAAGAAAGAAGAAAGAAAGAAGGAAGAAAGAAGTAAGAAAGAAGTAAAAAAGAAGTAAGAAAGAAGTAAGAAAGAAAGAAGAAAGTAGTAAGAAAGAAGTAAGAAAGAAGTAAGAAAGAAGTATGAAAGAAGTAAGAAAGAAGAAAGAAGTAAGAAAGAAGTAAGAAAGAAAGAAGAAAGAAGTAAGAAAGAAGTAAGAAAGAAGTAAAAAGGAATGAAGAAAGAAGTAAGAAAGAAGTAAGAAAGAAGTAAGAAAGAAGAAAGAAAGAAGTACGAAAGAAGTAAGAAAGAAGTATGAAAGAATTAAGAAAGAAGAAAGAAAGAAGTACGAAAGAAGTAAGAAAGAAGTAAGAAAGAAGTAAGAAAGAAGTAAGAAAGAAAGAAGAAAGAAGTAAGAAAGAAGTAAGAAAGAAGTAAGAAAGAATTAAGAAAGAAGTAAGAAAGAAGTAAGAAAGAAGTAAAAATGAATGAAGAAAGAAGTAAGAAAGAAGTAAGAAAGAAGTAAGAAAGAAGTAAGAAAGAAGTAAGATAGAAGTTAGAAAGAAGTAAGAAATAAGTAAGAAAGAAGTAAGAAAGAAGTAAGAAAGAAGTAAGAAAGAAAGAAGTAAGGAAGAAGTAAGAAAGAAGTAAGAAAGAAGTAAGAAAGAAAGAAGAAAGAAGTAAGAAAGAAGTAAGAAAAAAGAAAGAAAGAAGTAAGAAGGAATGAAGAAAGAAGTAAGAAAGAAGAAAGAAAGAAGTATGAAAGAATGAAGAAAGAAGTAAGAAAGAAGTAAGAAAGAAGTAAGAAAGAAGTAAGAAAGAAGTTAGAAAGAAGTAAGAAATAAGTAAGAAAGAAGTAAGAAAGAAGTAAGAAAGAAGGAAGAAAGAAAGAAGTAAGAAAGAAGTAAGAAAGAAGTAAGAAAGAAGTAAGAAGAAAAAATAAGTAAGAAAGAAGTAAGAAAGAAGTACGAAAGAAGTAAGAAAGAAGTAAGAAATAAGTAAGAAGGAATGAAGAAAGAAAGAAGAAAGAAGAAAGAAGTAAGAAAGAAGTAAGAAAGAAGTAAGAAAGAAGTAAGAAAGAGGTAAGAAAGGAGTAAGAAAGAAAGAAGAAAGAAGTAAGAAAGAAGTATGAAAGAAGTAAGAAAGAAGAAAGAAAGAAGTAAGAAAGAAGTAAGAAGGAAGTACGAAAGAAGTAAGAAAGAAGTAAGAAAGAAAGAAGAAAGAAGTAAGAAAGAAGTAAGAAAGAAGTAAGAAAGAATTAAGAAAGAAGAAAGAAAGAAGTACGAAAGAAGTAAGAAAGAAGTAAGAAAGAAAGAAGAAAGAAGTAAGAAAGAAGTAAGAAAGAAGTAAGAAAGAAGTAAGAAAGAAGTAAGAAAGAAGTAAGAAAGAAGTAAGAAAGAAGTAAGAAAGAAGTAAGAAAGAAGTAAGAAAGAAAGAAGTAAGAAAGAAGTAAGAAAGAAGTAAGAAAGAAGAAAGAAAGAAGAAAGAAAGAAGTAAGAAAGAAGTACGAAAGAAGTAAGAAAGAAGTAAGAAAGAAGTAAGAAAGAAGTAAGAAAGAAGTAAGAAAGAAGTAAGAAAGAAGTAAGAAAGAAGTAAGAAAGAAGTAAGAAAGAAGAAAGAAAGAAGTAAGAAAGAAGTAAGAAAGAAGTAAGAAAGAAGTAAGAAAGAAGTAACAAAGAAGTTAGAAAGAAAGAAGAAAGAAGTAAGAAAGAAGTAAGAAAGAAGTAAGAAATAAGTAAGAAAGAAGTAAGAAAGAAGTAAGAAAGAAGTAAGAAAGAAGTAAGAAAGAAGTAAGAAAGAAGTAAGAAAGAAGTAAGAAAGAAAGAAGTAAGAAAGAAGTAAGAAAGAAGTAAGAAAGAAGAAAGAAAGAAGAAAGAAAGAAGTAAGAAAGAAGTATGAAAGAAGTAAGAAAGAAGTAAGAAAGAAGTAAGAAAGAAGTAAGAAAGAAGTAAGAGGGAATGAAGAAAGAAGTAAGAAAGAAAGAAGAAAGAAGAAAGAAGAAAGAAAGAAGTAAGAAAGAAAAAGAAAGAAGTAAGAAAGAAGTAAGAAAGAAGAAAAAAGAAGCTAGAAAGAAGTAAGAAAGAAGTAAGAAAGAAGTAAGAAAGAAGAAAGTAAGAAGAAAGAAAGAAAGAACAAAGAAGTAAGAAAGAAGTAAGAAAGAAGTAAGAAAGAAGTAAGAAAGAAGTAAGAAATAAAGAAGAAAGAAGAAAGAAAGAAGTAAGAAAGAAGTAAGAAAGAAGTAAGAAAGAAGTAAGAAAGAAAGAAGAATGAAGTAAGAAAGAAGTAAGAAAGAAGTAAGAAAGAAGTAAGAAAGAAGAAAGAAAGAAGTAAGAAAGAAGTATGAAAGAAGTAAGAAAGAAGAAAGAAAGAAGTAAGAAAGAAGTAAGAAGGAATGAAGAAAGAAGTAAGAAAGAAGTTAGAAAGAAGTAAGAAAGAAGTAAGAAAGAAGTAAGAAAGAAGTAAGAAAGAAAGAAGTAAGAAAGAAGTAAGAAAGAAGTAAGAAAGAAGAAAGAAAGAAGAAAGAAAGAAGTAAGAAAGAAGTACGAAAGAAGTAAGAAAGAAGTAAGAAAGAAAGAAGAAAGAAGTAAGAAAGAAGTAAGAAAGAAGTAAGAAAGAAGTAAGAAAGAAGTAAGAAAGAAGTAAGAAAGAAGTAAGAAAGAAGTAAGAAAGAAGTAAGAAAGAAGTAAGAAAGAAGAAAGAAAGAAGTAAGAAAGAAGTAAGAAAGAAGTAAGAAAGAAGAAAGTAAGAAGAAAGAAAGAAAGAACAAAGAAGTAAGAAAGAAGTAAGAAAGAAGTAAGAAAGAAGTAAGAAAGAAGTAAGAAATAAAGAAGAAAGAAGAAAGAAAGAAGTAAGAAAGAAGTAAGAAAGAAGTAAGAAAGAAGTAAGAAAGAAAGAAGAATGAAGTAAGAAAGAAGTAAGAAAGAAGTAAGAAAGAAGTAAGAAAGAAGAAAGAAAGAAGTAAGAAAGAAGTATGAAAGAAGTAAGAAAGAAGAAAGAAAGAAGTAAGAAAGAAGTAAGAAGGAATGAAGAAAGAAGTAAGAAAGAAGTTAGAAAGAAGTAAGAAAGAAGTAAGAAAGAAGTAAGAAAGAAGTAAGAAAGAAAGAAGTAAGAAAGAAGTAAGAAAGAAGTAAGAAAGAAGAAAGAAAGAAGAAAGAAAGAAGTAAGAAAGAAGTACGAAAGAAGTAAGAAAGAAGTAAGAAAGAAAGAAGAAAGAAGTAAGAAAGAAGTAAGAAAGAAGTAAGAAAGAAGTAAGAAAGAAGTAAGAAAGAAGTAAGAAAGAAGTAAGAAAGAAGTAAGAAAGAAGTAAGAAAGAAGTAAGAAAGAAGAAAGAAAGAAGTAAGAAAGAAGTAAGAAAGAAGTAAGAAAGAAGTAAGAAAGAAGTAAGAAAGAAGTAAGAAAGAAAGAAGAAAGAAGTAAGAAAGAAGTAAGAAAGAAGTAAGAAAGAAGTAAGAAAGAAGTAAGAAAGAAGTAAGAAAGAAGTAAGAAAGAAGTAAGAAAGAAGTAAGAAAGAAGTAAGAAAGAAGTAAGAAAGAAAGAAGTAAGAAAGAAGTAAGAAAGAAGTAAGAAAGAAGAAAGAAAGAAGAAAGAAAGAAGTAAGAAAGAAGTATGAAAGAAGTAAGAAAGAAGTAAGAAAGAAGTAAGAAAAAGTAAGAAAGAAGTAAGAGGGAATGAAGAAAGAAGTAAGAAAGAAAGAAGAAAGAAGAAAGAAGAAAGAAAGAAGTAAGAAAGAAAAAGAAAGAAGTAAGAAAGAAGTAAGAAAGAAGTAAGAAAGAAGAAAAAAGGAGCTAGAAAGAAGTAAGAAAGAAGTAAGAAAGAAGTAAGAAAGAAGAAAGTAAGAAGAAAGAAAGAAAGAACAAAGAAGTAAGAAAGAAGTAAGAAAGAAGTAAGAAAGAAGTAAGAAATAAAGAAGAAAGAAGAAAGAAAGAAGTAAGAAAGAAGTAAGAAAGAAGTAAGAAAGAAGTAAGAAAGAAGTAAGAAGGAATGAAGAAAAAAGTAAGAGAGAAGTAAGAAAGAAGTAAGAAAGAAGTAAGAAAGAAGTAAGAAAGAAGTAAGAAAGAAAGAAGAATGAAGTAAGAAAGAAGTAAGAAAGAAGTAAGAAAGAAGTAAGAAAGAACAAAGAAAGAAGTAAGAAAGAAGTATGAAAGAAGTAAGAAAGAAGAAAGAAAGAAGTAAGAAAGAAGTAAGAAGGAATGAAGAAAGAAGTAAGAAAGAAGTTAGAAAGAAGTAAGAAAGAAGTAAGAAAGAAGTAAGAAAGAAGTAAGAAAGAAGTAAGAAAGAAGTAAGAAAGAAGTAAGAAAGAAGTAAGAAAATGTTAGAAAGAAGTAAGAAAGAAGTAAGAAAGAAAGAAGTAAGAAAGATGTAAGAAAGAAGTAAGAAAGAAGTAAGAAAGAAGAAAAAAGAAGCTAGAAAGAAGTAAGAAAGAAGTAAGAAAGAAGTAAGAAAGAAGAAAGTAAGAAGAAAGAAAGAAAGAACAAAGAAGTAAGAAAGAAGTAAGAAAGAAGTAAGAAAGAAGTAAGAAATAAAGAAGAAAGAAGAAAGAAAGAAGTAAGAAAGAAGTAAGAAAGAAGAAAGAAAGAAGTAAGAAAGAAGTAAGAAAGAAGTAAGAAAGAATTAAAAAAGAAAGAAGAAAGAAGAAAGAAAGAAGTAAGAAAGAATTAAGAAAGAAGTAAGAAAGAAGTAAAAATGAATGAAGAAAGAAGTAAGAAAGAAGTAAGAAAGAAGTAAGAAAGAAGTAAGAAAGAAGTAAGAAAGAAGAAAGAAAGAAGAAAGAAGTAAGAAAGAAGTAAGAAAGAAGAAAGAAAGAAGAAAGAAAGAAGTAAGAAAGAAGTATGAAAAAGTAAGAAAGAAGTAAGAAAGAAGTAAGAAAGAAGTAAGAAAGAAGTAAGAAAATGTTAGAAAGAAGTAAGAAAGAAGTAAGAAAGAAAGAAGTAAGAAAGATGTAAGAAAGAATTAAGAAAGAAGTAAGAAAGAAGTAAAAATGAATGAAGAAAGAAGTAAGAAAGAAGTAAGAAAGAAGTAAGAAAGAAGTAAGAAAGAAGTAAGAAAGAAGAAAGAAAGAAGAAAGAAGTAAGAAAGAAGTAAGAAAGAAGTAAGAAAGAAGTAAAAAGGAATGAAGAAAGAATTAAGAAAGAAGTAAGAAAGAAGTAAGAAAGAAGAAAGAAAGAAGTACGAAAGAAGTAAGAAAGAAGTATGAAAGAATTAAGAAAGAAGAAAGAAAGAAGTACGAAAGAAGTAAGAAAGAAGTAAGAAAGAAGCAAGAAAGAAGTAAGAAAGAAAGAAGAAAGAAGTAAGAAAGAAGTAAGAAAGAAGTAAGAAAGAAGTAAGAAAGAAGTAAAAAGGAATGAAGAAAGAAGTAAGAAAGAAGTAAGAAAGAAGTAAAAAGGAATGAAGAAAGAAATAAGAAAGAAGTAAGAAAGAAGTAAGAAAGAAGTAAGAAAGAAAGAAGAAAGAAGTAAGGAAGAAGAAAGAAAGAAGTATGAAAGAAGTAAGAAAGAAGTAAGAAAGAAAGAAGTAAGAAAGAAGTAAGAAAGAAGTTAGAAAGAAGTAAGAAAGAAGTAAGAAAGAAGTTAGAAAGAAGTAAGAAATAAGTAAGATAGAAGTAAGAAAGAAGTAAGAAAGAAGTAAGAAAGAAAGAAGTAAGAAAGAAGTAAGAAAGAAGAAAGAAAGAAGTAAGAAAGAAGAAAAAAGAAGTTAGCAAGAAGTAAGAAAGAAGTAAGAAAGAAGTAAGAAAGAAGTAAGAAAGAAAGAAGTAAGAAAGAAGTAAGAAAGAAGTAAGAAAGAAGAAAAAAGAAGTTAGAAAGAAGTAAGAAAGAATTAAGAAAGAAGTAAGAAAGAAGTAAGAAAGAAGTAAGAAAGAAGTAAGAAGGAATGAAGACAGAAGTAAGAAAGAAGTAAGAAGGAATGAAGAAAGAAGTAAGAGAGAAGTAAGAAAGAAGTAAGAAAGAAGTAAGAAAGAAGTATGAAAGAAGTAAGAAAGAAGAAAGAAAGAATTAAGAAAGAAGTAAGAAAGAAGTAAGAAAGAAAGAAGAAAGAAGAAAGAAAGAAGTAAGAAAGAAGTAAGAAAGAAGTAAGAAAGAATTAAGAAAGAAGTAAGAAAGAAGTAAGAAAGAAAGAAGAAAGAAGTAAGAAAGTAGTAAGAAAGAAGTAAGAAAGAAGTAAGAAAGAATTAAGAAAGAAGTAAGAAAGAAGTAAGAAAGAAGTAAAAATGAATGAAGAAAGAAGTAAGAAAGAAGTAAGAAAGAAGTAAGAAAGAAGTAAGAAGGTATTAAAAAAGAAAGAAGAAAGAAGAAAGAAAGAAGTAAGAAGGAAGTAAGAAAGAAGAAAGAAAGAAGTAAGAAAGAAGTATGAAAGAAGTAAGAAAGAAGAAAGAAAGAAGTAAGAAAGAAGTAAGAAAGAAGTAAGAAAGAATTAAAAAAGAAAGAAGAAAGAAGAAAGAAAGAAGTAAGAAAGAATTAAGAAAGAAGTAAGAAAGAAGTAAGAAAGAAGTAAAAATGAATGAAGAAAGAAGTAAGAAAGAAGTAAGAAAGAAGTAAGAAAGAAGTAAGAAAGAAGTAAGAAAGAAGAAAGAAAGAAGAAAGAAGTAAGAAAGAAGTAAGAAAGAAGAAAGAAAGAAGTAAGAAAGAAGAAAGAAAGAAGTAAGAAAGAAGTAAGAAAGAAGTAAGAAAGAAGTAAGAAAGAAAGAAGAAAGAAGTAAGAAAGAAGTAAGAAAAAAGAAAGAAAGAAGTAAGAAGGAATGAAGAAAGAAGTAAGAAAGAAGAAAGAAAGAAGTATGAAAGAATGAAGAAAGAAGTAAGAAAGAAGTAAGAAAGAAGTAAGAAAGAAGTAAGAAAGAAGTTAGAAAGAAGTAAGAAATAAGTAAGAAAGAAGTAAGAAAGAAGTAAGAAAGAAGTAAGAAAGAAAGAAGTAAGAAAGAAGTAAGAAAGAAGTAAGAAGAAAAAATAAGTAAGAAAGAAGTAAGAAAGAAGTACGAAAGAAGTAAGAAAGAAGTAAGAAATAAGTAAGAAGGAATGAAGAAAGAAAGAAGAAAGAAGAAAGAAGTAAGAAAGAAGTAAGAAAGAAGTAAGAAAGAAGTAAGAAAGAGGTAAGAAAGGAGTAAGAAAGAAAGAAGAAAGAAGTAAGAAAGAAGTAAGAAAGAAGTATGAAAGAAGTAAGAAAGAAGAAAGAAAGAAGTAAGAAAGAAGTAAGAAAGAAGTAAAAAGGAATGAAGAAAGAAGTAAGAAAGAAGTAAGAAAGAAGTAAGAAAGAAGAAAGAAAGAAGTACGAAAGAAGTAAGAAAGAAGTATGAAAGAATTAAGAAAGAAGAAAGAAAGAAGTACGAAAGAAGTAAGAAAGAAGTAAGAAAGAAGTAAGAAAGAAGTAAGAAAGAAAGAAGAAAGAAGTAAGAAAGAAGTAAGAAAGAAGTAAGAAAGAAGTAAGAAAGAAGTAAAAAGGAATGAAGAAAGAAGTAAGAAAGAAGTAAGAAAGAAGTAAGAAAGAAAGAAGAAAGAAGTAAGGAAGAAGAAAGAAAGAAGTATGAATGAAGTAAGAAAGAAGTAAGAAAGAAAGAAGTAAGAAAGAAGTAAGAAAGAAGTTAGAAAGAAGTAAGAAAGAAGTAAGAAAGAAGTTAGAAAGAAGTAAGAAATAAGTAAGATAGAAGTAAGAAAGAAGTAAGAAAGAAGTAAGAAAGAAAGAAGTAAGAAAGAAGTAAGAAAGAAGTAAGAAAGAAAGAAGTAAGAAAGAAGTAAGAAAGAAGAAAGAAAGAAGTAAGAAAGAAGAAAAAAGAAGTTAGCAAGAAGTAAGAAAGAAGTAAGAAAGAAGTAAGAAAGAAGTAAGAAAGAAGAAAGAAATAAGAAAGAAAGAAAGAAGAAAGAAGTAAGAAAGAAGTAAGAAAGAAGTAAGAAAGAAGTAAGAAATAAGTAAGAAGGAATGAAGAAAGAAGTAAGAAAGAAGTAAGAAAGAAGAAAGAAAGAAGTAAAAAAGAATAAAGAAAGAAGGAAGCAAGAAGTAAGAAAGAAGTAAGAAAGAAGTTAGAAAGAAGTAAGGAAGAAGTAAGAAAGAAGTAAGAAAGAAAGAAGAAAGAAGAAAGAAGTAAGAAAGAAGTAAGAAAGAAGAAAAAAGAGGTTAGAAAGAAGTAAGAAAGAAGTATGAAAGAAGTAAGAAAGAAGAAAGAAAGAAGGAAGAAAGAAGTAAGAAAGAAGTAAAAAAGAAGTAAGAAAGAAGTAAGAAAGAAAGAAGAAAGTAGTAAGAAAGAAGTAAGAAAGAAGTAAGAAAGAAGTATGAAAGAAGTAAGAAAGAAGAAAGAAGTAAGAAAGAAGTAAGAAAGAAAGAAGAAAGAAGTAAGAAAGAAGTAAGAAAGAAGTAAAAAGGAATGAAGAAAGAAGTAAGAAAGAAGTAAGAAAGAAGTAAGAAAGAAGAAAGAAAGAAGTACGAAAGAAGTAAGAAAGAAGTATGAAAGAATTAAGAAAGAAGAAAGAAAGAAGTACGAAAGAAGTAAGAAAGAAGTAAGAAAGAAGTAAGAAAGAAGTAAGAAAGAAAGAAGAAAGAAGTAAGAAAGAAGTAAGAAAGAAGTAAGAAAGAATTAAGAAAGAAGTAAGAAAGAAGTAAGAAAGAAGTAAAAATGAATGAAGAAAGAAGTAAGAAAGAAGTAAGAAAGAAGTAAGAAAGAAGTAAGAAAGAAGTAAGATAGAAGTTAGAAAGAAGTAAGAAATAAGTAAGAAAGAAGTAAGAAAGAAGTAAGAAAGAAGTAAGAAAGAAAGAAGTAAGAAAGAAGTAAGAAAGAAGTAAGAAAGAAGTAAGAAAGAAAGAAGAAAGAAGTAAGAAAGAAGTAAGAAAAAAGAAAGAAAGAAGTAAGAAGGAATGAAGAAAGAAGTAAGAAAGAAGAAAGAAAGAAGTATGAAAGAATGAAGAAAGAAGTAAGAAAGAAGTAAGAAAGAAGTAAGAAAGAAGTAAGAAAGAAGTTAGAAAGAAGTAAGAAATAAGTAAGAAAGAAGTAAGAAAGAAGTAAGAAAGAAGGAAGAAAGAAAGAAGTAAGAAAGAAGTAAGAAAGAAGTAAGAAAGAAGTAAGAAGAAAAAATAAGTAAGAAAGAAGTAAGAAAGAAGTACGAAAGAAGTAAGAAAGAAGTAAGAAATAAGTAAGAAGGAATGAAGAAAGAAAGAAGAAAGAAGAAAGAAGTAAGAAAGAAGTAAGAAAGAAGTAAGAAAGAAGTAAGAAAGAGGTAAGAAAGGAGTAAGAAAGAAAGAAGAAAGAAGTAAGAAAGAAGTAAGAAAGAAGTATGAAAGAAGTAAGAAAGAAGAAAGAAAGAAGTAAGAAAGAAGTAAGAAGGAAGTACGAAAGAAGTAAGAAAGAAGTAAGAAAGAAAGAAGAAAGAAGTAAGAAAGAAGTAAGAAAGAAGTAAGAAAGAATTAAGAAAGAAGAAAGAAAGAAGTACGAAAGAAGTAAGAAAGAAGTAAGAAAGAAAGAAGAAAGAAGTAAGAAAGAAGTAAGAAAGAAGTAAGAAAGAAGTAAGAAAGAAGTAAGAAAGAAGTAAGAAAGAAGTAAGAAAGAAGTAAGAAAGAAGTAAGAAAGAAGTAAGAAAGAAAGAAGTAAGAAAGAAGTAAGAAAGAAGTAAGAAAGAAGAAAGAAAGAAGAAAGAAAGAAGTAAGAAAGAAGTACGAAAGAAGTAAGAAAGAAGTAAGAAAGAAGTAAGAAAGAAGTAAGAAAGAAGTAAGAAAGAAGTAAGAAAGAAGTAAGAAAGAAGTAAGAAAGAAGTAAGAAAGAAGAAAGAAAGAAGTAAGAAAGAAGTAAGAAAGAAGTAAGAAAGAAGTAAGAAAGAAGTAACAAAGAAGTTAGAAAGAAAGAAGAAAGAAGTAAGAAAGAAGTAAGAAAGAAGTAAGAAATAAGTAAGAAAGAAGTAAGAAAGAAGTAAGAAAGAAGTAAGAAAGAAGTAAGAAAGAAGTAAGAAAGAAGTAAGAAAGAAGTAAGAAAGAAAGAAGTAAGAAAGAAGTAAGAAAGAAGTAAGAAAGAAGAAAGAAAGAAGAAAGAAAGAAGTAAGAAAGAAGTATGAAAGAAGTAAGAAAGAAGTAAGAAAGAAGTAAGAAAGAAGTAAGAAAGAAGTAAGAGGGAATGAAGAAAGAAGTAAGAAAGAAAGAAGAAAGAAGAAAGAAGAAAGAAAGAAGTAAGAAAGAAAAAGAAAGAAGTAAGAAAGAAGTAAGAAAGAAGAAAAAAGAAGCTAGAAAGAAGTAAGAAAGAAGTAAGAAAGAAGTAAGAAAGAAGAAAGTAAGAAGAAAGAAAGAAAGAACAAAGAAGTAAGAAAGAAGTAAGAAAGAAGTAAGAAAGAAGTAAGAAAGAAGTAAGAAATAAAGAAGAAAGAAGAAAGAAAGAAGTAAGAAAGAAGTAAGAAAGAAGTAAGAAAGAAGTAAGAAAGAAGTAAGAAGGAATGAAGAAAAAAGTAAGAGAGAAGAAAGAAACAAGTACGAAAGAAGTAAGAAAGAAGTAAGAAAGAAGTAAGAAAGAAGTAAGAAAGAAGTAAGAAAGAAAGAAGAATGAAGTAAGAAAGAAGTAAGAAAGAAGTAAGAAAGAAGTAAGAAAGAAGAAAGAAAGAAGTAAGAAAGAAGTATGAAAGAAGTAAGAAAGAAGAAAGAAAGAAGTAAGAAAGAAGTAAGAAGGAATGAAGAAAGAAGTAAGAAAGAAGTTAGAAAGAAGTAAGAAAGAAGTAAGAAAGAAGTAAGAAAGAAGTAAGAAAGAAAGAAGTAAGAAAGAAGTAAGAAAGAAGTAAGAAAGAAGAAAGAAAGAAGAAAGAAAGAAGTAAGAAAGAAGTACGAAAGAAGTAAGAAAGAAGTAAGAAAGAAAGAAGAAAGAAGTAAGAAAGAAGTAAGAAAGAAGTAAGAAAGAAGTAAGAAAGAAGTAAGAAAGAAGTAAGAAAGAAGTAAGAAAGAAGTAAGAAAGAAGTAAGAAAGAAGTAAGAAAGAAGAAAGAAAGAAGTAAGAAAGAAGTAAGAAAGAAGTAAGAAAGAAGTAAGAAAGAAGTAAGAAAGAAGTAAGAAAGAAAGAAGAAAGAAGTAAGAAAGAAGTAAGAAAGAAGTAAGAAAGAAGTAAGAAAGAAGTAAGAAAGAAGTAAGAAAGAAGTAAGAAAGAAGTAAGAAAGAAGTAAGAAAGAAGTAAGAAAGAAGTAAGAAAGAAAGAAGTAAGAAAGAAGTAAGAAAGAAGTAAGAAAGAAGAAAGAAAGAAGAAAGAAAGAAGTAAGAAAGAAGTATGAAAGAAGTAAGAAAGAAGTAAGAAAGAAGTAAGAAAAAGTAAGAAAGAAGTAAGAGGGAATGAAGAAAGAAGTAAGAAAGAAAGAAGAAAGAAGAAAGAAGAAAGAAAGAAGTAAGAAAGAAAAAGAAAGAAGTAAGAAAGAAGTAAGAAAGAAGTAAGAAAGAAGAAAAAAGGAGCTAGAAAGAAGTAAGAAAGAAGTAAGAAAGAAGTAAGAAAGAAGAAAGTAAGAAGAAAGAAAGAAAGAACAAAGAAGTAAGAAAGAAGTATGAAAGAAGTAAGAAAGAAGTAAGAAATAAAGAAGAAAGAAGAAAGAAAGAAGTAAGAAAGAAGTAAGAAAGAAGTAAGAAAGAAGTAAGAAAGAAGTAAGAAGGAATGAAGAAAAAAGTAAGAGAGAAGTAAGAAAGAAGTAAGAAAGAAGTAAGAAAGAAGTAAGAAAGAAGTAAGAAAGAAAGAAGAATGAAGTAAGAAAGAAGTAAGAAAGAAGTAAGAAAGAAGTAAGAAAGAACAAAGAAAGAAGTAAGAAAGAAGTATGAAAGAAGTAAGAAAGAAGAAAGAAAGAAGTAAGAAAGAAGTAAGAAGGAATGAAGAAAGAAGTAAGAAAGAAGTTAGAAAGAAGTAAGAAAGAAGTAAGAAAGAAGTAAGAAAGAAGTAAGAAAGAAGTAAGAAAGAAGTAAGAAAGAAGTAAGAAAGAAGTAAGAAAATGTTAGAAAGAAGTAAGAAAGAAGTAAGAAAGAAAGAAGTAAGAAAGATGTAAGAAAGAAGTAAGAAAGAAGTAAGAAAGAAGAAAAAAGAAGCTAGAAAGAAGTAAGAAAGAAGTAAGAAAGAAGTAAGAAAGAAGAAAGTAAGAAGAAAGAAAGAAAGAACAAAGAAGTAAGAAAGAAGTAAGAAAGAAGTAAGAAAGAAGTAAGAAATAAAGAAGAAAGAAGAAAGAAAGAAGTAAGAAAGAAGTAAGAAAGAAGAAAGAAAGAAGTAAGAAAGAAGTAAGAAAGAAGTAAGAAAGAATTAAAAAAGAAAGAAGAAAGAAGAAAGAAAGAAGTAAGAAAGAATTAAGAAAGAAGTAAGAAAGAAGTAAAAATGAATGAAGAAAGAAGTAAGAAAGAAGTAAGAAAGAAGTAAGAAAGAAGTAAGAAAGAAGTAAGAAAGAAGAAAGAAAGAAGAAAGAAGTAAGAAAGAAGTAAGAAAGAAGAAAGAAAGAAGAAAGAAAGAAGTAAGAAAGAAGTATGAAAAAGTAAGAAAGAAGTAAGAAAGAAGTAAGAAAGAAGTAAGAAAGAAGTAAGAAAATGTTAGAAAGAAGTAAGAAAGAAGTAAGAAAGAAAGAAGTAAGAAAGATGTAAGAAAGAATTAAGAAAGAAGTAAGAAAGAAGTAAAAATGAATGAAGAAAGAAGTAAGAAAGAAGTAAGAAAGAAGTAAGAAAGAAGTAAGAAAGAAGTAAGAAAGAAGAAAGAAAGAAGAAAGAAGTAAGAAAGAAGTAAGAAAGAAGTAAGAAAGAAGTAAAAAGGAATGAAGAAAGAATTAAGAAAGAAGTAAGAAAGAAGTAAGAAAGAAGAAAGAAAGAAGTACGAAAGAAGTAAGAAAGAAGTATGAAAGAATTAAGAAAGAAGAAAGAAAGAAGTACGAAAGAAGTAAGAAAGAAGTAAGAAAGAAGCAAGAAAGAAGTAAGAAAGAAAGAAGAAAGAAGTAAGAAAGAAGTAAGAAAGAAGTAAGAAAGAAGTAAGAAAGAAGTAAAAAGGAATGAAGAAAGAAGTAAGAAAGAAGTAAGAAAGAAGTAAAAAGGAATGAAGAAAGAAATAAGAAAGAAGTAAGAAAGAAGTAAGAAAGAAGTAAGAAAGAAAGAAGAAAGAAGTAAGGAAGAAGAAAGAAAGAAGTATGAAAGAAGTAAGAAAGAAGTAAGAAAGAAAGAAGTAAGAAAGAAGTAAGAAAGAAGTTAGAAAGAAGTAAGAAAGAAGTAAGAAAGAAGT
This sequence comes from Columba livia, assembly GCF_036013475.1. NCBI lineage: Eukaryota > Metazoa > Chordata > Aves > Columbiformes > Columbidae > Columba > Columba livia. The sequence continues at coordinate 73,600 of NW_027043418.1, forward strand.
TAGAAAGAAGTAAGAAATAAGTAAGATAGAAGTAAGAAAGAAGTAAGAAAGAAGTAAGAAAGAAAGAAGTAAGAAAGAAGTAAGAAAGAAGAAAGAAAGAAGTAAGAAAGAAGAAAAAAGAAGTTAGCAAGAAGTAAGAAAGAAGTAAGAAAGAAGTAAGAAAGAAGTAAGAAAGAAAGAAGTAAGAAAGAAGTAAGAAAGAAGTAAGAAAGAAGAAAAAAGAAGTTAGAAAGAAGTAAGAAAGAATTAAGAAAGAAGTAAGAAAGAAGTAAGAAAGAAGTAAGAAAGAAGTAAGAAGGAATGAAGACAGAAGTAAGAAAGAAGTAAGAAGGAATGAAGAAAGAAGTAAGAGAGAAGTAAGAAAGAAGTAAGAAAGAAGTAAGAAAGAAGTATGAAAGAAGTAAGAAAGAAGAAAGAAAGAATTAAGAAAGAAGTAAGAAAGAAGTAAGAAAGAAAGAAGAAAGAAGAAAGAAAGAAGTAAGAAAGAAGTAAGAAAGAAGTAAGAAAGAATTAAGAAAGAAGTAAGAAAGAAGTAAGAAAGAAAGAAGAAAGAAGTAAGAAAGTAGTAAGAAAGAAGTAAGAAAGAAGTAAGAAAGAATTAAGAAAGAAGTAAGAAAGAAGTAAGAAAGAAGTAAAAATGAATGAAGAAAGAAGTAAGAAAGAAGTAAGAAAGAAGTAAGAAAGAAGTAAGAAGGTATTAAAAAAGAAAGAAGAAAGAAGAAAGAAAGAAGTAAGAAGGAAGTAAGAAAGAAGAAAGAAAGAAGTAAGAAAGAAGTATGAAAGAAGTAAGAAAGAAGAAAGAAAGAAGTAAGAAAGAAGTAAGAAAGAAGTAAGAAAGAATTAAAAAAGAAAGAAGAAAGAAGAAAGAAAGAAGTAAGAAAGAATTAAGAAAGAAGTAAGAAAGAAGTAAGAAAGAAGTAAAAATGAATGAAGAAAGAAGTAAGAAAGAAGTAAGAAAGAAGTAAGAAAGAAGTAAGAAAGAAGTAAGAAAGAAGAAAGAAAGAAGAAAGAAGTAAGAAAGAAGTAAGAAAGAAGAAAGAAAGAAGTAAGAAAGAAGAAAGAAAGAAGTAAGAAAGAAGTAAGAAAGAAGTAAGAAAGAAGTAAGAAAGAAAGAAGAAAGAAGTAAGAAAGAAGTAAGAAAAAAGAAAGAAAGAAGTAAGAAGGAATGAAGAAAGAAGTAAGAAAGAAGAAAGAAAGAAGTATGAAAGAATGAAGAAAGAAGTAAGAAAGAAGTAAGAAAGAAGTAAGAAAGAAGTAAGAAAGAAGTTAGAAAGAAGTAAGAAATAAGTAAGAAAGAAGTAAGAAAGAAGTAAGAAAGAAGTAAGAAAGAAAGAAGTAAGAAAGAAGTAAGAAAGAAGTAAGAAGAAAAAATAAGTAAGAAAGAAGTAAGAAAGAAGTACGAAAGAAGTAAGAAAGAAGTAAGAAATAAGTAAGAAGGAATGAAGAAAGAAAGAAGAAAGAAGAAAGAAGTAAGAAAGAAGTAAGAAAGAAGTAAGAAAGAAGTAAGAAAGAGGTAAGAAAGGAGTAAGAAAGAAAGAAGAAAGAAGTAAGAAAGAAGTAAGAAAGAAGAAAGAAAGAAGTAAGAAAGAAGTAAGAAAGAAGTAAAAAGGAATGAAGAAAGAAGTAAGAAAGAAGTAAGAAAGAAGTAAGAAAGAAGAAAGAAAGAAGTACGAAAGAAGTAAGAAAGAAGTATGAAAGAATTAAGAAAGAAGAAAGAAAGAAGTACGAAAGAAGTAAGAAAGAAGTAAGAAAGAAGTAAGAAAGAAAGAAGAAAGAAGTAAGAAAGAAGTAAGAAAGAAGTAAGAAAGAAGTACGAAAGAAGTAAGAAAGAAGTATGAAAGAATTAAGAAAGAAGAAAGAAAGAAGTACGAAAGAAGTAAGAAAGAAGTAAGAAAGAAGTAAGAAAGAAGTAAGAAAGAAAGAAGATAGAAGTAAGGAAGAAGAAAGAAAGAAGTATGAAAGAAGTAAGAAAGAAGTAAGAAAGAAAGAAGTAAGAAAGAAGTAAGAAAGAAGTTAGAAAGAAGCAAGAAATAAGTAAGAAAGAAGTTAGAAAGAAGTAAGAAATAAGTAAGAAAGAAGTAAGAAAGAAGTAAGAAGGAAGTAAGAAAGAAAGAAGTTATAAAGAAGTAAGAAAGAAGAAAGAAAGAAGTAAGAAAGAAGAAAAAAGAAGTTAGCAAGAAGTAAGAAAGAAGTAAGAAAGAAGTAAGAAAGAAGTAAGAAAGAAGAAAGAAAGAAGAAAGAAAGAAAGAAGAAAGAAGTAAGAAAGAAGTAAGAAAGAAGTAAGAAAGAAGTAAGAAAGAAGTAAGAAAGAAGTAAGAAGGAATGAAGAAAGAAGTAAGAAAGAAGTAAGAAAGAAGAAAGAAAGAAGTAAAAAAGAATAAAGAAAGAAGGAAGCAAGAAGTAAGAAAGAAGTAAGAAAGAAGTTAGAAAGAAGTAAGGAAGAAGTAAGAAAGAAGTAAGAAAGAAAGAAGAAAGAAGAAAGAAGTAAGAAAGAAGTAAGAAAGAAGTAAGAAAGAAGTAAGAAAGAAGTATGAAAGAAGTAAGAAAGAAGAAAGAAGTAAGAAAGAAGTAAGAAAGAAAGAAGAAAGAAGTAAGAAAGAAGTAAGAAAGAAGTAAAAAGGAATGAAGAAAGAAGTAAGAAAGAAGTAAGAAAGAAGTAAGAAAGAAGAAAGAAAGAAGCACGAAAGAAGTAAGAAAGAAGTATGAAAGAATTAAGAAAGAAGAAAGAAAGAAGTACGAAAGAAGTAAGAAAGAAGTAAGAAAGAAGTAAGAAAGAAGTAAGAAAGAAAGAAGAAAGAAGTAAGAAAGAAGTAAGAAAGAAGTAAGAAAGAAGTAAGAAAGAAGTAAAAAGGAATGAAGAAAGAAGTAAGAAAGAAGTAAGAAAGAAGTAAAAAGGAATGAAGAAAGAAATAAGAAAGAAGTAAGAAAGAAGTAAGAAAGAAGTAAGAAAGAAAGAAGAAAGAAGTAAGGAAGAAGAAAGAAAGAAGTATGAAAGAAGTAAGAAAGAAGTAAGAAAGAAAGAAGTAAGAAAGAAGTAAGAAAGAAGTTAGAAAGAAGTAAGAAAGAAGTAAGATAGAAGTTAGAAAGAAGTAAGAAATAAGTAAGAAAGAAGTAAGAAAGAAGTAAGAAAGAAGTAAGAAAGAAAGAAGTAAGAAAGAAGTAAGAAAGAAGAAAGAAAGAAGTAAGAAAGAAGAAAAAAGAAGTTAGCAAGAAGTAAGAAAGAAGTAAGAAAGAAGTAAGAAAGAAGAAAGAAAGAAGAAAGAAAGAAGAAAGAAAGAAAGAAGAAAGAAGTAAGAAAGAAGTAAGAAAGAAGTAAGAAAGAAGTAAGAAAGAAGTAAGAAGGAATGAAGAAAGAAGTAAGAAAGAAGTAAGAAAGAAGAAAGAAAGAAGTAAGAAAGAATAAATAAAGAAGGAATCAAGAAGTAAGAAAGAAGTAAGAAAGAAGTTAGAAAGAAGTAAGGAAGAAGTAAGAAAGAAGTAAGAAAGAAAGAAGAAAGAAGTAAGAAAGAAGTAAGAAAGAAGTAAGAAAGAAGAAAAAAGAGGTTAGAAAGAAGTAAGAAAGAAGTATGAAAGAAGTAAGAAAGAAGAAAGAAAGAAGGAAGAAAGAAGTAAGAAAGAAGTAAAAAAGAAGTAAGAAAGAAGTAAGAAAGAAAGAAGAAAGTAGTAAGAAAGCAGTAAGAAAGAAGTAAGAAAGAAGTATGAAAGAAGTAAGAAAGAAGAAAGAAAGAAGTAAGAAAGAAGACAGAAAGAAGTAAGAAAGAAGTAAGAAAGAAAGAAGAAAGAAGTAAGAAAGAAGTAAGAAAGAAGTAAGAAAGAAAGAAGAAAGAAGAAAGAAAGAACTAAGAAAGAAGTAAGAAAGAAGTAAGAAAGAAGTAAGAAAGAAGTAAAAAGGAATGAAGAAAGAAGTAAGAAAGAAGTAAGAAAGAAGTAAGAAAGAAGTAAGAAAGAAGTAAGAAAGAAAGAAGAAAGAAGTAAGAAAGAAGTAAGAAATAAGTAAGAAAGAAGTAAGAAAGAAGTAAGAAAGAAGTATGAAAGTAGTAAGAAAGAAGAAAGAAAGAAGTAAGAAAGAAGTAAGAAGGAATGAAGAAAGAAGTAAGAAAGAACTAAGGAAGAAGTAAGAAAGAAGAAAGAAAGAAGTAAGAAAGAAGTTAGAAAGAAGTAAGAAATAAGTAAGAAAGAAGTAAGAAAGAAGTAAGAAAGAAGTAAGAAAGAAAGAAGTAAGAAAGAACAAAGAAAGAAGTAAGAAAGAAGTAAGAAAGAAGTAAGAAAGAAAGAAGAAAGAAGAAAGAAAGAATAAGAAAGAAGTAAGAAAGAAGTAAGAAAGAAGTAAGAAAGAAAGAAGAAAGAAGTAAGAAAGAAGTAAGAAAAAAGAAAGAAAGAAGTAAGAAGGAATGAAGAAAGAAGTAAGAAAGAAGAAAGAAAGAAGTATGAAAGAATGAAGAAAGAAGTAAGAAAGAAGTAAGAAAGAAGAAAGAAAGAAGTAAGAAAGAAGAAAGAAAGAAGTAAGAAAGAAGTAAGAAAGAAGTAAGAAAGAAGTAAGAAAGAAAGAAGAAAGAAGTAAGAAAGAAGTAAGAAAAAAGAAAGAAAGAAGTAAGAAGGAATGAAGAAAGAAGTAAGAAAGAAGAAAGAAAGAAGTATGAAAGAATGAAGAAAGAAGTAAGAAAGAAGTAAGAAAGAAGTAAGAAAGAAGTAAGAAAGAAGTTAGAAAGAAGTAAGAAATAAGTAAGAAAGAAGTAAGAAAGAAGTAAGAAAGAAGTAAGAAAGAAAGAAGTAAGAAAGAAGTAAGAAAGAAGTAAGAAAGAAGTAAGAAGAAAAAATAAGTAAGAAAGAAGTAAGAAAGAAGTACGAAAGAAGTAAGAAAGAAGTAAGAAATAAGTAAGAAGGAATGAAGAAAGAAAGAAGAAAGAAGAAAGAAGTAAGAAAGAAGTAAGAAAGAAGTAAGAAAGAGGTAAGAAAGGAGTAAGAAAGAAAGAAGAAAGAAGTAAGAAAGAAGTAAGAAAGAAGTGTGAAAGAAGTAAGAAAGAAGAAAGAAAGAAGTAAGAAAGAAGTAAGAAAGAAGTAAAAAGGAATGAAGAAAGAAGTAAGAAAGAAGTAAGAAAGAAGTAAGAAAGAAGAAAGAAAGAAGTACGAAAGAAGTAAGAAAGAAGTATGAAAGAATTAAGAAAGAAGAAAGAAAGAAGTACGAAAGAAGTAAGAAAGAAGTAAGAAAGAAGTAAGAAAGAAGTAAGAAAGAAAGAAGAAAGAAGTAAGAAAGAAGTAAGAAAGAAGTAAGAAAGAAGTAAGAAAGAAGTAAAAAGGAATGAAGAAAGAAGTAAGAAAGAAGTAAGAAAGAAGTAAAAAGGAATGAAGAAAGAAGTAAGAAAGAAGTAAGAAAGAAGTAAGAAAGAAGAAAGAAAGAAGTACGAAAGAAGTAAGAAAGAAGTATGAAAGAATTAAGAAAGAAGAAAGAAAGAAGTACGAAAGAAGTAAGAAAGAAGTAAGAAAGAAGTAAGAAAGAAGTAAGAAAGAAAGAAGATAGAAGTAAGGAAGAAGAAAGAAAGAAGTATGAAAGAAGTAAGAAAGAAGTAAGAAAGAAAGAAGTAAGAAAGAAGTAAGAAAGAAGTTAGAAAGAAGCAAGAAAGAAGTAAGAAAGAAGTTAGAAAGAAGTAAGAAATAAGTAAGAAAGAAGTAAGAAAGAAGTAAGAAGGAAGTAAGAAAGAAAGAAGTAAGAAAGAAGTAAGAAAGAAGAAAGAAAGAAGTAAGAAAGAAGAAAAAAGAAGTTAGCAAGAAGTAAGAAAGAAGTAAGAAAGAAGTAAGAAAGAAGTAAGAAAGAAGAAAGAAAGAAGAAAGAAAGAAAGAAGAAAGAAGTAAGAAAGAAGTAAGAAAGAAGTAAGAAAGAAGTAAGAAAGAAGTAAGAAAGAAGTAAGAAGGAATGAAGAAAGAAGTAAGAAAGAAGTAAGAAAGAAGTAAAAAGGAATGAAGAAAGAAGTAAGAAAGAAGTAAGAAAGAAGTAAGAAAGAAGAAAGAAAGAAGCACGAAAGAAGTAAGAAAGAAGTATGAAAGAATTAAGAAAGAAGAAAGAAAGAAGAAAGAAAGAAGTACGAAAGAAGTAAGAAAGAAGTAAGAAAGAAGTAAGAAAGAAAGAAGAAAGAAGTAAGAAAGAAGTAAGAAAGAAGTAAGAAAGAAGTAAGAAAGAAGTAAAAAGGAATGAAGAAAGAAGTAAGAAAGAAGTAAGAAAGAAGTAAAAAGGAATGAAGAAAGAAATAAGAAAGAAGTAAGAAAGAAGTAAGAAAGAAGTAAGAAAGAAGTAAGAAAGAAAGAAGAAAGAAGTAAGGAAGAAGAAAGAAAGAAGTATGAAAGAAGTAAGAAAGAAGTAAGAAAGAAAGAAGTAAGAAAGAAGTAAGAAAGAAGTTAGAAAGAAGTAAGAAAGAAGTAAGATAGAAGTTAGAAAGAAGTAAGAAATAAGTAAGAAAGAAGTAAGAAAGAAGTAAGAAAGAAGTAAGAAAGAAAGAAGTAAGAAAGAAGTAAGAAAGAAGAAAGAAAGAAGTAAGAAAGAAGAAAAAAGAAGTTAGCAAGAAGTAAGAAAGAAGTAAGAAAGAAGTAAGAAAGAAGAAAGAAAGAAGAAAGAAAGAAGAAAGAAAGAAAGAAGAAAGAAGTAAGAAAGAAGTAAGAAAGAAGTAAGAAAGAAGTAAGAAAGAAGTAAGAAGGAATGAAGAAAGAAGTAAGAAAGAAGTAAGAAAGAAGAAAGAAAGAAGTAAGAAAGAATAAATAAAGAAGGAATCAAGAAGTAAGAAAGAAGTAAGAAAGAAGTTAGAAAGAAGTAAGGAAGAAGTAAGAAAGAAGTAAGAAAGAAAGAAGAAAGAAGTAAGAAAGAAGTAAGAAAGAAGTAAGAAAGAAGAAAAAAGAGGTTAGAAAGAAGTAAGAAAGAAGTATGAAAGAAGTAAGAAAGAAGAAAGAAAGAAGGAAGAAAGAAGTAAGAAAGAAGTAAAAAAGAAGTAAGAAAGAAGTAAGAAAGAAAGAAGAAAGTAGTAAGAAAGCAGTAAGAAAGAAGTAAGAAAGAAGTATGAAAGAAGTAAGAAAGAAGAAAGAAAGAAGTAAGAAAGAAGAAAGAAAGAAGTAAGAAAGAAGTAAGAAAGAAAGAAGAAAGAAGTAAGAAAGAAGTAAGAAAGAAGTAAGAAAGAAAGAAGAAAGAAGAAAGAAAGAACTAAGAAAGAAGTAAGAAAGAAGTAAGAAAGAAGTAAGAAAGAAGTAAAAAGGAATGAAGAAAGAAGTAAGAAAGAAGTAAGAAAGAAGAATGAAGTAAGAAAAAAGTAAGAAAGAAAGAAGAAAGAAGTAAGAAAGAAGTAAGAAATAAGTAAGAAAGAAGTAAGAAAGAAGTAAGAAAGAAGTATGAAAGTAGTAAGAAAGAAGAAAGAAAGAAGTAAGAAAGAAGTAAGAAGGAATGAAGAAAGAAGTAAGAAAGAACTAAGGAAGAAGTAAGAAAGAAGAAAGAAAGAAGTAAGAAAGAAGTTAGAAAGAAGTAAGAAATAAGTAAGAAAGAAGTAAGAAAGAAGTAAGAAAGAAGTAAGAAAGAAAGAAGTAAGAAAGAACAAAGAAAGAAGTAAGAAAGAAGTAAGAAAGAAGTAAGAAAGAAAGAAGAAAGAAGAAAGAAAGAAGTAAGAAAGAAGTAAGAATGAAGTAAGAAAGAAGTACGAAAGAAGTAAAAAGGAATGAAGAAAGAAGTAAGAAAGAAGTAAGAAAGAAGTAAGAAAGAAGTAAGAAAGAAGTAAGAAAGAAGTAAGAAAGAAGTAAGAAAGAAGTAAGAAAGAAGTAAGAAAGAAGAAAGAAAGAAGAAAGAAGTAAGAAAGAAGTAAGAAAGAAGAAAGAAAGAGGTAAGAAAGAAGAAAGAAAGAAGTAAGAAAGAAGTAAGAAAGAAGTAAGAAAGAAGTAAGAAAGAAAGAAGAAAGAAGTAAGAAAGAAGTAAGAAAAAAGAAAGAAAGAAGTAAGAAGGAATGAAGAAAGAAGTAAGAAAGAAGAAAGAAAGAAGTATGAAAGAATGAAGAAAGAAGTAAGAAAGAAGTAAGAAAGAAGTAAGAAAGAAGTAAGAAAGAAGTTAGAAAGAAGTAAGAAAGAAGTAAGAAAGAAGTAAGAAAGAAGTAAGAAAGAAGTAAGAAAGAAAGAAGTAAGAAAGAAGTAAGAAAGAAGTAAGAAAGAAGTAAGAAGAAAAAATAAGTAAGAAAGAAGTAAGAAAGAAGTACGAAAGAAGTAAGAAAGAAGTAAGAAATAAGTAAGAAGGAATGAAGAAAGAAAGAAGAAAGAAGAAAGAAGTAAGAAAGAAGTAAGAAAGAAGTAAGAAAGAAGTAAGAAAGAGGTAAGAAAGGAGTAAGAAAGAAAGAAGAAAGAAGTAAGAAAGAAGTAAGAAAGAAGTGTGAAAGAAGTAAGAAAGAAGAAAGAAAGAAGTAAGAAAGAAGTAAGAAAGAAGTAAAAAGGAATGAAGAAAGAAGTAAGAAAGAAGTAAGAAAGAAGTAAGAAAGAAGAAAGAAAGAAGTACGAAAGAAGTAAGAAAGAAGTATGAAAGAATTAAGAAAGAAGAAAGAAAGAAGTACGAAAGAAGTAAGAAAGAAGTAAGAAAGAAGTAAGAAAGAAGTAAGAAAGAAAGAAGAAAGAAGTAAGAAAGAAGTAAGAAAGAAGTAAGAAAGAAGTAAGAAAGAAGTAAAAAGGAATGAAGAAAGAAGTAAGAAAGAAGTAAGAAAGAAGTAAAAAGGAATGAAGAAAGAAGTAAGAAAGAAGTAAGAAAGAAGTAAGAAAGAAGAAAGAAAGAAGTACGAAAGAAGTAAGAAAGAAGTATGAAAGAATTAAGAAAGAAGAAAGAAAGAAGTACGAAAGAAGTAAGAAAGAAGTAAGAAAGAAGTAAGAAAGAAGTAAGAAAGAAAGAAGATAGAAGTAAGGAAGAAGAAAGAAAGAAGTATGAAAGAAGTAAGAAAGAAGTAAGAAAGAAAGAAGTAAGAAAGAAGTAAGAAAGAAGTTAGAAAGAAGCAAGAAAGAAGTAAGAAAGAAGTTAGAAAGAAGTAAGAAATAAGTAAGAAAGAAGTAAGAAAGAAGTAAGAAGGAAGTAAGAAAGAAAGAAGTAAGAAAGAAGTAAGAAAGAAGAAAGAAAGAAGTAAGAAAGAAGAAAAAAGAAGTTAGCAAGAAGTAAGAAAGAAGTAAGAAAGAAGTAAGAAAGAAGTAAGAAAGAAGAAAGAAAGAAGAAAGAAAGAAAGAAGAAAGAAGAAAGAAGTAAGAAAGAAGTAAGAAAGAAGTAAGAAAGAAGTAAGAAAGAAGTAAGAAGGAATGAAGAAAGAAGTAAGAAAGAAGTAAGAAAGAAGAAAGAAAGAAGTAAAAAAGAATAAAGAAAGAAGGAAGCAAGAAGTAAGAAAGAAGTAAGAAAGAAGTTAGAAAGAAGTAAGGAAGAAGTAAGAAAGAAGTAAGAAAGAAAGAAGAAAGAAGAAAGAAGTAAGAAAGAAGTAAGAAAGAAGTAAGAAAGAAGTATGAAAGAAGTAAGAAAGAAGAAAGAAGTAAGAAAGAAGTAAGAAAGAAAGAAGAAAGAAGTAAGAAAGAAGTAAGAAAGAAGTAAAAAGGAATGAAGAAAGAAGTAAGAAAGAAGTAAGAAAGAAGTAAGAAAGAAGAAAGAAAGAAGCACGAAAGAAGTAAGAAAGAAGTATGAAAGAATTAAGAAAGAAGAAAGAAAGAAGTACGAAAGAAGTAAGAAAGAAGTAAGAAAGAAGTAAGAAAGAAGTAAAAAGGAATGAAGAAAGAAGTAAGAAAGAAGTAAGAAAGAAGTAAGAAAGAAGAAAGAAAGAAGTACGAAAGAAGTAAGAAAGAAGTATGAAAGAATTAAGAAAGAAGAAAGAAAGAAGTACGAAAGAAGTAAGAAAGAAGTAAGAAAGAAGTAAGAAAGAAGTAAGAAAGAAGTAAGAAAGAAGAAAAAAGAAGTTAGCAAGAAGTAAGAAAGAAGTAAGAAAGAAGTAAGAAAGTAGTAAGAAAGAAAGAAGTAAGAAAGAAGTAAGAAAGAAGAAAGAAAGAAGTAAGAAAGAAGAAAAAAGAAGTTAGCAAGAAGTAAGAAAGAAGTAAGAAAGAAGTAAGAAAGAAGAAAGAAATAAGTAAGAAAGAAAGAAGAAAGAAGTAAGGAAGAAGAAAGAAAGAAGTATGAAAGAAGTAAGAAAGAAGTAAGAAAGAAAGAAGTAAGAAAGAAGTAAGAAAGAAGTTAGAAAGAAGTAAGAAAGAAGTAAGATAGAAGTTAGAAAGAAGTAAGAAATAAGTAAGAAAGAAGTAAGAAAGAAGTAAGAAAGTAGTAAGAAAGAAAGAAGTAAGAAAGAAGTAAGAAAGAAGAAAGAAAGAAGTAAGAAAGAAGAAAAAAGAAGTTAGCAAGAAGTAAGAAAGAAGTAAGAAAGAAGTAAGAAAGAAGAAAGAAAGAAGAAAGAAAGAAGAAAGAAAGAAAGAAGAAAGAAGTAAGAAAGAAGTAAGAAAGAAGTAAGAAAGAAGTAAGAAAGAAGTAAGAAGGAATGAAGAAAGAAGTAAGAAAGAAGTAAGAAAGAAGAAAGAAAGAAGTAAGAAAGAATAAATAAAGAAGGAAGCAAGAAGTAAGAAAGAAGTAAGAAAGAAGTTAGAAAGAAGTAAGGAAGAAGTAAGAAAGAAGTAAGAAAGAAAGAAGAAAGAAGTAAGAAAGAAGTAAGAAAGAAGAAAAAAGAGGTTAGAAAGAAGTAAGAAAGAAGTATGAAAGAAGTAAGAAAGAAGAAAGAAAGAAGAAAGAAAGAACTAAGAAAGAAGTAAGAAAGAAGTAAGAAAGAAGTAAGAAAGAAGTAAAAAGGAATGAAGAAAGAAGTAAGAAAGAAGTAAGAAAGAAGTAAGAAAGAAGTAAGAAAGAAGTAAGAAAGAAAGCAGAAAGAAGTAAGAAAGAAGTAAGAAATAAGTAAGAAAGAAGTAAGAAAGAAGAAAGAATAAAGAACGAAGAAAGAAGTAAGAAAGAAGTAAGAAAGAAGTATGAAAGTAGTAAGAAAGAAGAAAGAAAGAAGTAAGAAAGAAGTAAGAAGGAATGAAGAAAGAAGTAAGAAAGAACTAAGGAAGAAGTAAGAAAGAAGAAAGAAAGAAGTAAGAAAGAAGTTAGAAAGAAGTAAGAAATAAGTAAGAAAGAAGTAAGAAAGAAGTAAGAAAGAAGTAAGAAAGAAAGAAGTAAGAAAGAACAAAGAAAGAAGTAAGAAAGAAGTAAGAAAGAAGTAAGAAAGAAAGAAGAAAGAAGAAAGAAAGAAGTAAGAAAGAAGTAAGAAAGAAGTAAGAAAGAAGTACGAAAGAAGTAAAAAGGAATGAAGAAAGAAGTAAGAAAGAAGTAAGAAAGAAGTAAGAAAGAAGTAAGAAAGAAGTAAGAAAGAAGTAAAAAGGGAATGAAGAAAGAAGTAAGAAAGAAGTAAGAAAGAAGTAAGAAAGAAGTAAGAAAGAAGTAAGAAAGAAGTAAGAAAGAAGTAAGAAAGAAGTAAGAAAGAAGAAAGAAAGAAGAAAGAAGTAAGAAAGAAGTAAGATAGAAGAAAGAACGAAGTAAGAAGGAATGAAGAAAGAAGTAAGAAAGAAGAAAGAAAGAAGTATGAAAGAAGTAAGAAAGAAGTAAGAAAGAAGTAAAAAGGGAATGAAGAAAGAAGTAAGAAAGAAGTAAGAAAGAAGTAAGAAAGAAGTAAGAAAGAAGTAAGAAAGAAGTAAGAAAGAAGTAAGAAAGAAGTAAGAAAGAAGTAAGAAAGAAGTAAGAAAGAAGTAAGAAAGAAAGAAAGAAAGAACAAAGAAGTAAGAAAGAAATAAGAAAGAAGTAAGAAAGAAGTACGAAAGAAGTAAGAAAGAAGTAAGAAAGAAGTAAGAAAGAAGTAAGAAAGAAAGAAGAAAGAAGAAAGAAGTAAGAAAGAAGTAAGAAAGAAGTAAGAAAGAGGTAAGAAAGGAGTAAGAAAGAAAGAAGAAAGAAGAAAGAAAGAAGTAAGAAAGAAGTAAGAAAGAAGTATGAAAGAAGTAAGAAAGAAGTAAGAAAGAAGTAAGAAAGAAGTAAGAAAGAAGTAAGAAAGAAGTATGAAAGAAGTAAGAAAGAAGTAAGAAAGAAGTAAGAAAGAAGTAAGAAAGAATGAAGTAAGAAAGAAGTAAGAAAGAAGTAAGAAAGAAGAAAAAAGAAGTTAGAAAGAAGTAAGAAAGAATTAAGAAAGAAGTAAGAAAGAAGTAAGAAAGAAGTAAGAAGGAATGAAGAAAGAAGTAAGAAAGAAGTAAGAAGGAATGAAGAAAGAAGTAAGAGAGAAGTAAGAAAGAAGTAAGAAAGAAAAAGAAAGAAGTATGAAAGAAGTAAGAAAGAAGAAAGAAAGAATTAAGAAAGAAGTAAGAAAGAAGTAAGAAAGAAAGAAGAAAATAGAAAGAAAGAAGTAAGAAAGAAGTAAGAAAGAAGTAAGAAAGAATTAAGAAAGAAGTAAAAACGAATGAAGAAAGAAGTAAGAAAGAAGAAAGAAAGAAGTAAGAAAGAAGTAAGGAAGAAGTAAGAAAGAATTAAAAAAGAAAGAAGAAAGAAGAAAGAAAGAAGTAAGAAAGAAGTAAGAAAGAAGTAAGAAAGAAGAAAGAAAGAAGAAAGCAAGAAGTAAGAAAGAAGTAAGAAAGAAGTTAGAAAGAAGTAAGGAAGAAGTAAGAAAGAAGTAAGAAAGAAAGAAGAAAGAAGAAAGAAGTAAGAAAGAAGTAAGAAAGAAGTAAGAAAGAAGAAAAAAGAGGTTAGAAAGAAGTAAGAAAGAAGTATGAAAGAAGTAAGAAAGAAGAAAGAAAGAAGGAAGAAAGAATTAAGAAAGAAGTAAAAAAGAAGTAAGAAAGAAGTAAGAAAGAAAGAAGAAAGTTGTAAGAAAGAAGTAAGAAAGAAGTAAGAAAGAAGTATGAAAGAAGTAAGAAAGAAGAAAGAAAGAAGTAAGAAAGAAGAAAAAAGAAGTAAGAAAGAAGTAAGAAAGAAAGAAGAAAGAAGTAAGAAAGAAGTAAGAAAGAAGTAAGAAAGAAGTAAGAAAGAAGAAAGAAAGAAGTAAGAAAGAAGTAAGAAAGAAGTAAGAAAGAAGTAAGAAAGAAGTAAGAAAGAAGTAAGAAAGAAAGAAGTAAGAAAGAAGTAAGAAAGAAGTAAGAAAGAAGAAAGAAAGAAGTAAGAAAGAAGTATGAAAGAAGTAAGAAAGAAGTAAGAAAGAAGTAAGAAAGAAGTAAGAAAGAAGTAAGAGGGAATGAAGAAAGAAGTAAGAAAGAAAGAAGAAAGAAGAAAGAAAGAAGTAAGAAAGAAGAAAGAAAGAAGTAAGAAAGAAGTAAGAAAGAAGAAAGAAAGAAGTAAGAAAGAAGTAAGAAGGAATGAAGAAAGAAGTAAGAAAGAAGTAAGAAAGAAAGAAGTAAGAAGTAAGAAATAATTAAGAAAGAAGAAAGAAAGAAGTAAGAAGGAATGAAGAAAGAAGTAAGAAGGAATGAAGAAAGAAGTAAGAAAGAAGAAACAAAGAAGTATGAAAGAAGTAAGAAAGAAGTAAGAAAGAAAGAAGTGAGAAAGAAGTAAGAAAGAAGTAAGAAAGAAGTTAGAAAGAAGTAAGAAAGAAGTAAGAAAATGTTAGAAAGAAGTAAGAAAGAAGTAAGAAAGAAGAAAGAAAGAATTAAGAAAGAAGTAAGAAAGAAAGAAGTAAGAAAGATGTAAGAAAGAAGTAAGAAAGAAGTAAGAAAGAAGAAAAAAGAAGCTAGAAAGAAGTAAGAAAGAAGTAAGAAAGAAGTAAGAAAGAAGAAAGTAAGAAGAAAGAAAGAAAGAACAAAGAAGTAAGAAAGAAGTAAGAAAGAAGTAAGAAATAAAGAAGAAAGAAGAAAGAAAGAAGTAAGAAAGAAGTAAGAAAGAAGTAAGAAAGAAGTAAGAAAGAAGTAAGAAAAAAGTAAGAGAGAAGTAAGAAAGAAGTAAGAAAGAAGTAAGAAAGAAGTAAGAAAGAAGTAAGAAAGAAAGAAGAATGAAGTAAGAAAGAAGTAAGAAAGAAGTAAGAAAGAAGTAAGAAAGAAGAAAGAAAGAAGTAAGAAAGAATTAAGAAAGACGAAAGAAAGAAGTAAGAAGGAATGAAGAAAGAAGTAAGAAGGAAGTTAGAAAGAAGTAAGAAATAAGTAAGAAAGAAGTAAGAAAGAAGTAAGAAAGAAGTAAGAAAGAAAGAAGTAAGAAAGAAGTAAGAAAGAAGTAAGAAAGAAGAAAAAAGAAGTTAGAAAGAAGTAAGATAGAAGTAAGAAAGAAGTAAGAAGGAATGAAGAAAGAAGTAAGAAATAAGTAAGAAGAAATGAAGAAAGAAGTAAGAGAGAAGTAAGAAAGAAGTAAGAAAGAAGTAAGAAAGAAGTAAGAAAGAAGTATGAAAGAAATAAGAAAGAAGAAAGAAAGAATTAAGAAAGAAGTAAGACAGAAGTAAGAAAGAAGTAAGAAAGAAGGAAGAAAGAAGAAATATGTAAGAAAGAAGTAAGAAAGAAGTAAGAAAGAGGTAAGAAAGGAGTAAGAAAGAAAGAAGAAAGAAGTAAGAAAGAAGTAAGAAAGAAGTAAGAAAGAAGTAAGAAAGTGGTAAGAAAGGAGTAAGAAAGAAAGAAGAAAGAAGTAAGAAAGAAGTAAGAAAGAAGTAAGAAAGAAGAAAGAAAGAAGAAAGAAAGAAGTATGAAAGAAGTAAGAAAGAAAGAAGAAAGAAGTAAGAAAGAAGTAAGAAAGAAGTATGAAAGAAGTAAGAAAGAAGTAAGAAAGAAGGAAGAAAGAAGTAAGAAAGAAGTAAGAGGGAATGAAGAAAGAAGTAAGAAAGAAAGAAGAAAGAAGAAAGAAAGAAGTAAGAAAGAAGAAAGAAAGAAGTAAGAAAGAAGTAAGAAAGAAGAAAGAAAGAAGTAAGAAAGAAGTAAGAATGAATGAAGAAAGAAGTAAGAAAGAAGTAAGAAAGAAAGAAGAAAGAATTAAGAAATAATTAAGAAAGAAGAAAGAAAGAAGTAAGAAGGAATGAAGAAAGAAGTAAGAAGGAATGAAGAAAGAAGTAAGAAAGAAGAAACAAAGAAGTATGAAAGAAGTAAGAAAGAAGTAAGAAAGAAAGAAGTGAGAAAGAAGTAAGAAAGAAGTAAGAAAGAAGTTAGAAAGAAGTAAGAAAGAAGTAAGAAAATGTTAGAAAGAAGTAAGAAAGAAGTAAGAAAGAATAAAGAAAGAATTAAGAAAGAAGTAAGAAAGAAAGAAGTAAGAAAGATGTAAGAAAGAAGTAAGAAAGAAGTAAGAAAGAAGAAAAAAGAAGCTAGAAAGAAGTAAGAAAGAAGTAAGAAAGAAGTAAGAAAGAAGAAAGTAAGAAGAAAGAAAGAAAGAAAAAAGAAGTAAGAAAGAAGTAAGAAAGAAGTAAGAAAGAAGTAAGAAAGAAGTAAGAAATAAAGAAGAAAGAAGAAAGAAAGAAGTAAGAAAGAAGTAAGAAAGAAGTAAGAAAGAAGTAAGAAAGAAGTAAGAAAAAAGTAAGAGCGAAGTAAGAAAGAAGAAAGAAGTAAGAAAGAAGTAAGAAAGAAGTAAGAAAGAAGTAAGAAAGAAAGAAGAATGAAGTAAGAAAGAAGTAAGAAAGAAGTAAGAAAGAAGTAAGAAAGAAGAAAGAAAGAAGTAAGAAAGAATTAAGAAAGACGAAAGAAAGAAGTAAGAAGGAATGAAGAAAGAAGTAAGAAGGAAGTTAGAAAGTAGTAAGAAATAAGTAAGAAAGAAGTAAGAAAGAAGTAAGAAAGAAGTAAGAAAGAAAGAAGTAAGAAAGAAGTAAGAAAGAAGAAAAAAGAAGTTAGAAAGAAGTAAGATAGAAGTAAGAAAGAAGTAAGAAGGAATGAAGAAAGAAGTAAGAAATAAGTAAGAAGAAATGAAGAAAGAAGTAAGAGAGAAGTAAGAAAGAAGTAAGAAAGAAGTAAGAAAGAAGTATGAAAGAAAGAAGAAAGAAGAAATATGTAAGAAAGAAGTCAGAAAGAAGTAAGAAAGAGGTAAGAAAGGAGTAAGAAAGAAAGAAGAAAGAAGTAAGAAAGAAGTAAGAAAGAAGTAAGAAAGAAGTAAGAAAGTGGTAAGAAAGGAGTAAGAAAGAAAGAAGAAAGAAGTAAGAAAGAAGTAAGAAAGAAGTAAGAAAGAAGAAAGAAAGAAGAAAGAAAGAAGTATGAAAGAAGTAAGAAAGAAAGAAGAAAGAAGTAAGAAAGAAGTAAGAAAGAAGTATGAAAGAAGTAAGAAAGAAGTAAGAAAGAAGTAAGAAGAAAAAATAAGTAAGAAAGAAGTAAGAAAGAAGTACGAAAGAAGTAAGAAAGAAGTAAGAAAGAAGTATGAAATAAGTAAGAAAGAAGAAAGAAAGAAGTAAGAAAGAAGTAAGAAAGAAGTAAAAACGAATGAAGAAAGAAGTAAGAAAGAAGTAAGAAAGAAGTAAGAAAGAAGTAAGAAAGAAGAAAGAAAGAAGTACGAAAGAAGTAAGAAAGAAGTATGAAAGAATTAAGAAAGAAGAAAGAAAGAAGTACGAAAGAATTAAGAAAGAAGTAAAAAAGAAGTAAGAAAGAAGTAAGAAAGAAAGAAGAAAGAAGTAAGAAAGAAGTAAGAAAGAAGTAAGAAAGAAGTAAGAAAGAAGTAAAAAGGAACGAAGAAAGAAGGAAGAAAGAAGTAAGAAAGAAGTAAAAAGGAATGAAGAAAGAAATAAGAAAGAAGTAAGAAAGAAGTAAGAAAGAAGTAAGAAAGAAGTAAGAAAGAAAGAAGAAAGAAGTAAGGAAGAAGAAAGAAAGAAGTTTGAAAGAAGTAAGAAAGAAGTAAGAAAGAAAGAAGTAAGAAAGAAGTAAGAAAGAAGTAAGAAATAAGTAAGAAAGAAGTAAGAAAGAAGTAAGAAAGAAGTAAGAAAGAAAGAAGTAAGAAAGAAGTGAGAAAGAAGAAAGAAAGAAGTAAGAAAGAAGAAAAAAGAAGTTAGCAAGAAGTAAGAAAGAAGTTAGAAAGAAGTAAGAAATAAGTAAGAAAGAAGAAAGAAAGAAGAAAGAAAGAAAGAAGAAAGAAGTAAGAAAGAAGTATGAAAGAAGTAAGAAAGAAGTAAGAAATAAGTAAGAAAGAAGTAAGAAAGAAGTAAGAAAGAAGTAAAAAGGAATGAAGAAAGAAGTAAGAAAGAAGTGAGAAAGAAGTAAGAAAGAAAGAAGTAAGAAAGAAGTAAGAAAGAAGTAAGAAAGAAGTAAGAAAGAAGTAAGAAAGAAAGAAGAAAAAAGTAAGGAAGAAGAAAGAAAGAAGTATGAAAGAAGTAAGAAAGAAGTAAGAAAGAAAGAAGTAAGAAAGAAGTAAGAAAGAAGTTAGAAAGAAGTAAGAAAGAAGTAAGAAAGAAGTTAGAAAGAAGTAAGAAATAAGTAAGAAAGAAGTAAGAAAGAAGTAAGAAATAAGTAAGAAAGAGGTTAGAAAGAAGTAAGAAAGAAGTAAGAAAATGTTAGAAAGAAGTAAGAAATAAGTAAGAAATAAGTAAGAAAGAAGTAAGAAAGTAAGAAGTAAGAAAGAAGTAAGAAAGAAGTAAGAAAGAAGAAAAAAGAAGTTAGAAAGAAGTAAGAAAGAAGTAAGAAAGAAGTAAGAAAGAAGAAAGAAGAAAGAAAGAAAGAACAAAGAAGTAAGAAAGAAGTAAGAAATAAGTAAGAAAGAAGTAAGAAATAAAGAAGAAAGAAGAAAAAAAGAAGTAAGAAAGAAGTTAGAAAGCAGTAAGAAATAAGTAAGAAAGAAGTAAGAAAGAAGTAAGAAAGAAGTAAGAAAGAAAGAAGTAAGAAAGAAGTAAGAAAGAAGTAAGAAAGAAGAAAAAATAAGTTAGAAATAAGTAAGAAAGAATTAAGAAAGAAGTAAGAAAGAAGTAAGAAAGAAGTAAGAAAGAAGTAAGAAGGAATGAAGAAAGAAGTAAGAAAGAAGTAAGAAGGAATGAAGAAAGAAGTAAGAGAGAAGTAAGAAAGAAGTAAGAAATAAGTAAGAAAGAAGTATGAAAGAAGTAAGAAAGTAGAAAGAAAGAATTAAGAAAGAAGTAAGAAAGAAGTAAGAAAGAAAGAAGAAAGAAGAAAGAAAAAGTAAGAAAGAAGTAAGAAAGAAGTAAGAAAGAATTAAGAAAGAAGTAAAAAGGAATGAAGAAAGAAGTAAGAAAGAAGTAAGAAAAAAGTAAGAAAGAAGTAAGAAAGAAATAAGAAAGAAAGAAGAAAGAAGTAAGAAAGAAGTAAGAAAGAAGTAAGAAAGAAGTAAAAATGAATGAAGAAAGAAGTAAGAAAGAAGTAAGAAAGAAGTAAGAAAGAAGTAAGAAAGAAGAAAGAAAGAAGAAAGAAGTAAGAAAGAAGTAAGAAAGAAGAAAGAAAGAAGTAAGAAAGAAGTAAGAAAGAAGTAAGAAAGAAGTAAGAAAGAAAGAAGAAAGAAGTAAGAAAGAAGTAAGAAAGAAGAAAGAAAGAAGTAAGAAGGAATGAAGAAAGAAGTAAGAAAGAAGAAAGAAAGAAGTATGAAAGAATTAAGAAAGAAGTGAGAAAGAAGTTAGAAAGAAGTAAGAAAGAAGTAAGAAAGAAAGAAGAAAGAAGAAAGAAGTAAGAAAGAAGTAAGAAAGAAGAAAAAATAAGTTAGAAAGAAGTAAGAAAGAAGTAAGAAAGAAGAAAGTAAGAAGAAAGAAAGAAAGAACAAAGAAGTAAGAAAGAAGTAAGAAAGAAGTACGAAAGAAGTAAGAAAGAAGTAAGAAAGAAGCAAGAAAGAAGTAAGAAAGAAAGAAGAAAGAAGAAAGAAGTAAGAAAGAAGTAAGAAAGAAGTAAGAAAGAGGTAAGAAAGGAGTAAGAAAGAAAGAAGAAAGAAGTAAGAAAGAAGTAAGAAAGAAGTATGAAAGAAGTAAGAAAGAAGTAAGAAAGAAGTAAGAAAGAAGAAAAAAAGAAGTAAGAAAGAAGTATGAAAGAAGTAAGAAAGAAAGAAGAAAGAAGTAAGAAAGAAGTAAGAAAGAAGAAAGAAGTAAGAAAGAAGAAAGAAAGAAGTAAGAAAGAAGTATGAAAGAAGTATGAAAGAATTAAGAAAGAAGAAAGAAAGAAGTATGAAAGAAGTAAGAAAGAAGTAAGAGAGAAGTAAGAAAGAAAGAAGAAAGAAGTAAGAAAGAAAGAAGAAAGAAGTAAGAAAGAAGTAAGAAAGAAGTAAGAAAGAAGTAAGAAAGAAGTAAAAAGGAATGAAGAAAGAAGTAAGAAAGAAGTAAGAAAGAAGTAAAAAGGAATGAAGAAAGAAGTAAGAAAGAAAGAAGTAAGAAAGAAGTAAGAAAGAAGAAAGAAAGAAGTAAGAAAGAAGTAAGAATGAAGTAAGAAAGAAGTAAGAAAGAAAGAAGAAAGAAGTAAGAAAGAAGTAAGAAAGAAGAAAGAAAGAAGTAAGAAGGAATGAAGAAAGAAGTAAGAAAGAAGAAAGAAAGAAGTATGAAAGAATTAAGAAAGAAGTGAGAAAGAAGTTAGAAAGAAGTAAGAAAGAAGTAAGAAAGAAAGAAGAAAGAAGAAAGAAGTAAGAAGGAGTAAGAAAGAAGAAAAAATAAGTTAGAAAGAAGTAAGAAAGAAGTAAGAAAGAAGAAAGTAAGAAGAAAGAAAGAAAGAACAAAGAAGTAAGAAAGAAGTAAGAAAGAAGTAAGAAAGAAGTACGAAAGAAGTAAGAAAGAAGTAAGAAAGAAGCAAGAAAGAAGTAAGAAAGAAAGAAGAAAGAAGAAAGAAGTAAGAAAGAAGTAAGAAAGAAGTAAGAAAGAGGTAAGAAAGGAGTAAGAAAGAAAGAAGAAAGAAGTAAGAAAGAAGTAAGAAAGAAGTATGAAAGAAGTAAGAAAGAAGTAAGAAAGAAGTAAGAAAGAAGAAATAAAGAAGTAAGAAAGAAGTATGAAAGAAGTAAGAAAGAAAGAAGAAAGAAGTAAGAAAGAAGTAAGAAAGAAGTAAGAAAGAAGTAAGAAAGAAGAAAGAAATAAGTAAGAAAGAAGTATGAAAGAAGTATGAAAGAATTAAGAAAGAAGAAAGAAAGAAGTATGAAAGAAGTAAGAAAGAAGTAAGAAAGAAGTAAGAAAGAAGAAAGTAAGAAGAAAGAAAGAAAGAACAAAGAAGTAAGAAAGAAGTAAGAAATAAGTAAGAAAGAAGTAAGAAATAAAGAAGAAAGAAGAAAGAAAGAAGTAAGAAAGAAGTTAGAAAGCAGTAAGAAATAAGTAAGAAAGAAGTAAGAAAGAAGTAAGAAAGAAGTAAGAAAGAAAGAAGTAAGAAAGAAGTAAGAAAGAAGTAAGAAAGAAGAAAAA
Source organism: Columba livia (assembly GCF_036013475.1). NCBI lineage: Eukaryota > Metazoa > Chordata > Aves > Columbiformes > Columbidae > Columba > Columba livia. The sequence continues at coordinate 93,813 of NW_027043418.1, forward strand.
AGAAGTTAGAAAGAAGTAAGAAAGAAGTAAGAAAGAAGTAAGAAAGATGTAAGAAAGAAGTAAGGAAGAAGTAAGAAGGAATGAAGAAAGAAGTAAGAAAGAAGTAAGAAGGAATGAAGAAAGAAGTAAGAGAGAAGTAAGAAAGAAGTAAGAAAGAAGTAAGAAAGAAGTATGAAAGAAGTAAGAAAGAAGAAAGAAAGAATTAAGAAAGAAGTAAGAAAGAAGTAAGAAAGAAAGAAGAAAGAAGAAAGAAAGAAGTAAGAAAGAAGTAAGAAAGAAGTAAGAAAGAATTAAGAAAGAAGTAAAAAGGAATGAAGAAAGAAGTAAGAAAGAAGTAAGAAAGAAGTAAGAAAGAAGTAAGAAAGAAGTAAGAAAGAAAGAAGAAAGAAGTAAGAAAGAAGTAAGAAAGAAGTAAGAAAGAAGTAAGAAAGAAGTAAGAAGGAAGTAAGAAAGAAGAAAGAAAGAAGTAAGAAAGAAGTATGAAAGAAGTAAGAAATAAGAAAGAAAGAAATAAGAAAGAAGTAAGAAAGAAGTAAGAAAGAATTAAAAAAGAAAGAAGAAAGAAGAAAGAAAGAAGAAAGAAAGAAGTAAGAAAGAAGTAAGAAAGAAGTAAGAAAGAAGTAAGAAAGAAGTAAGAAAGAAGAAAGAAAGAAGAAAGAAGTAAGAAAGAAGTAAGAAAGAAGAAAGAAAGAAGTAAGAAAGAAGAAAGAAAGAAGTAAGAAAGAAGTAAGAAAGAAGTAAGAAAGAAGTAAGAAAGAAAGAAGAAAGAAGTAAGAAAGAAGTAAGAAAGAAGAAAGAAAGAATTAAGAAGGAATGAAGAAAGAAGTAAGAAAGAAGAAAGAAAGAAGTATGAAAGAATGAAGAAAGAAGTAAGAAAGAAGTAAGAAAGAAGTATGAAAGAATGAAGAAAGAAGTAAGAAAGAAGTAAGAAAGAAGTAAGAAAGAAGTAAGAAAGAAGTTAGAAAGAAGTAAGAAATAAGTAAGAAAGAAGTAAGAAAGAAGTAAGAAAGAAGTAAGAAAGAAAGAAGTAAGAAAGAAGTAAGAAAGAAGTAAGAAAGAAGTAAGAAGAAAAAATAAGTAATAAAGAAGTAAGAAAGAAGTACCAAAGAAGTAAGAAAGAAGTAAGAAAGAAGTATGAAAGAAGTAAGAAAGAAGAAAGAAAGAAGTAAGAAAGAAGTAAGAAAGAAGTAAAAAGGAATGAAGAAAGAAGTAAGAAAGAAGTAAGAAAGAAGTAAGAAAGAAGTATGAAAGAAGTAAGAAAGAAGAAAGAAAGAAGTAAGAAAGAAGTAAGAAAGAAGTAAAAAGGAATGAAGAAAGAAGTAAGAAAGAAGTAAGAAAGAAGTAAGAAAGAAGAAAGAAAGAAGTACGAAAGAAGTAAGAAAGAAGTATGAAAGAATTAAGAAAGAAGAAAGAAAGAAGTACGAAAGAAGTAAGAAAGAAGTAAAAAAGAAGTAAGAAAGAAGTAAGAAAGAAAGAAGAAAGAAGTAAGAAAGAAGTAAGAAAGAAGTAAGAAAGAAGTAAGAAAGAATTAAAAAGGAATGAAGAAAGAAGGAAGAAAGAAGAAAGAAAGATGTAAAAAGGAATGAAGAAAGAAATAAGAAAGAAGTAAGAAAGAAGTAAGAAAGAAGTAAGAAAGAAGTAAGAAAGAAAGAAGAAAGAAGTAAGGAAGAAGAAAGAAAGAAGTATGAAAGAAGTAAGAAAGAAGTAAGAAAGAAAGAAGTAAGAAAGAAGTAAGAAAGAAGTTAGAAAGAAGTAAGAAAGAAGTAAGAAAGAAGTTAGAAAGAAGTAAGAAATAAGGAAGAAAGAAGTAAGAAAGAAGTAAGAAAGAAGTAAGAAAGAAAGAAGTAAGAAAGAAGTAAGAAAGAAGAAAGAAAGAAGTAAGAAAGAAGAAAAAAGAAGTTAGCAAGAAGTAAGAAAGAAGTTAGAAAGAAGTAAGAAATAAGTAAGAAAGAAGAAAGAAAGAAGAAAGAAAGAAAGAAGAAAGAAGTAAGAAAGAAGTATGAAAGAAGTAAGAAAGAAGTAAGAAATAAGTAAGAAAGAAGTAAGAAAGAAGTAAGAAAGAAGTAAAAAGGAATGAAGAAAGAAGTAAGAAAGAAGTAAGAAAGAAGTAAAAAGGAATGAAGAAAGAAGTAAGAAAGAAGTAAGAAAGAAGTAAGAAAGAAGTAAGAAAGAAAGAAGAAAAAAGTAAGGAAGAAGAAAGAAAGAAGTATGAAAGAAGTAAGAAAGAAGTAAGAAAGAAAGAAGTAAGAAAGAAGTAAGAAAGAAGTTAGAAAGAAGTAAGAAAGAAGTAAGAAAGAAGTTAGAAAGAAGTAAGAAATAAGTAAGAAAGAAGTAAGAAAGAAGTAAGAAATAAGTAAGAAAGAGGTTAGAAAGAAGTAAGAAAGAAGTAAGAAAATGTAAGAAAGAAGTAAGAAATAAGTAAGAAAGAAGTAAGAAAGAAGTAAGAAAGAAGTAAGAAAGTAAGAAGTAAGAAAGAAGTAAGAAAGAAGTAAGAAAGAAGAAAGAAAGAAGAAAGAAAGAAGTAAGAAAGAATTCAGAAAGAAGTAAGAAAGAAGAAAGTAAGAAGAAAGAAAGAAAGAACAAAGAAGTAAGAAAGAAGTAAGAAATAAGTAAGAAAGAAGTAAGAAATAAAGAAGAAAGAAGAAAGAAAGAAGTAAGAAAAAAGTTAGAAAGCAGTAAGAAATAAGTAAGAAAGAAGTAAGAAAGAAGTAAGAAAGAAGTAAGAAAGAAAGAAGTAAGAAAGAAGTAAGAAAGAAGTAAGAAAGAAGAAAAAAGAAGTTAGAAATAAGTATGAAAGAATTAAGAAAGAAGTAAGAAAGAAGTAAGAAAGAAGTAAGAAGGAATGAAGAAAGAAGTAAGAAAGAAGTAAGAAGGAATGAAGAAAGAAGTAAGAGAGAAGTAAGAAAGAAGTAAGAAAGAAGTAAGAAAGAAGTATGAAAGAAGTAAGAAAGAAGAAAGAAAGAATTAAGAAAGAAGTAAGAAAGAAGTAAGAAAGAAAGAAGAAAGAAGAAAGAAAGAAGTAAGAAAGAAGTAAGAAAGAAGTAAGAAAGAATTAAGAAAGAAGTAAAAAGGAATGAAGAAAGAAGTAAGAAAGAAGTAAGAAAAAAGTAAGAAAGAAGTAAGAAAGAAGTAAGAAAGAAAGAAGAAAGAAGTAAGAAAGAAGTAAGAAAGAAGTAAGAAAGAAGTAAGAAGGAAGTAGAGAAAGAAGAAAGAAAGAAGTAAGAAAGAAGTATGAAAGAAGTAAGAAAGAAGAAAGAAAGAAGTAAGAAAGAAGTAAGAAAGAAGTAAGAAAGAATTAAAAAAGAAAGAAGAAAGAAGAAAGAAAGAAGTAAGAAAGGAGTAAGAAAGAAGTAAGAAAGAAGTAAGAAAGAAGTAAAAATGAATGAAAAAAGAAGTAAGAAAGAAGTAAGAAAGAAGTAAGAAAGAAGTAAGAAAGAAGAAAGAAAGAAGAAAGAAGTAAGAAAGAAGTTAGAAAGAAGAAAGAAAGAAGTAAGAAAGAAGAAAGAAAGAAGTAAGAAAGAAGTAAGAAAGAAGTAAGAAAGAAGTAAGAAAGAAAGAAGAAAGAAGTAAGAAAGAAGTAAGAAAAAAGAAAGAAAGAAGTAAGAAGGAATTAAGAAAGAAGTAAGAAAGAAGAAAGAAAGAAGTATGAAAGAATGAAGAAAGAAGTAAGAAAGAAGTAAGAAAGAAGTAAGAAAGAAGTAAGAAAGAAGTTTGAAAGAAGTAAGAAATAAGTAAGAAAGAAGTAAGAAAGAAGTAAGAAAGAAGTAAGAAAGAAAGAAGTAAGAAAGAAGTAAGAAAGAAGTAAGAAAGAATTAAGAAGAAAAAATAAGTAAGAAAGAAGTAAGAAAGAAGTACGAAAGAAGTAAGAAAGAAGTAAGAAATAAGTAAGAAGGAATGAAGAAAGAAAGAAGAAAGAAGAAAGAAGTAAGAAAGAAGTAAGAAAGAGGTAAGAAAGGAGTAAGAAAGAAGTAAGAAAGAAGTAAAAATGAATGAAGAAAGAAGTAAGAAAGAAGTAAGAAAGAAGTAAGAAAGAAGTAAGAAAGAAGAAAGAAAGAAGAAAGAAGTAAGAAAGAAGTAAGAAAGAAGAAAGAAAGAAGTAAGAAAGAAGAAAGAAAGAAGTAAGAAAGAAGTAAGAAAGAAGTAAGAAAGAAGAAAGAAAGAAAGAAGAAAGAAGTAAGAAAGAAGTAAGAAAAAAGAAAGAGAGAAGTAAGAAGGAATGAAGAAAGAAGTAAGAAAGAAGAAAGAAAGAAGTATGAAAGAATGAAGAAAGAAGTAAGAAAGAAGTAAGAAAGAAGAAAGAAGTAAGAAAGAAAGAAAGAAGAAAGAAGTAAGAAAGAAGTATGAAAGAAGTAAGAAAGAAGTAAGAAATAAGTAAGAAAGGAGTAAGAAAGAAGTAAGAAAGAAGTAAAAAGGAATGAAGAAAGAAGTAAGAAAGAAGTAAGAAAGAAGTAAAAAGGAATGAAGAAAGAAGTAAGAAAGAAGTAAGAAAGAAGTAAGAAAGAAGTAAGAAAGAAAGAAGAAAAAAGTAAGGAAGAAGAAAGAAAGAAGTATGAAAGAAGTAAGAAAGAAGTAAGAAAGAAAGAAGTAAGAAAGAAGTAAGAAAGAAGTAAGAAAGAAGATAGAAAGAAGTAAGAAAGAAGTAAGAAAGAAGTTAGAAAGAAGTAAGAAATAAGTAAGAAAGAAGTAAGAAAGAAGTAAGAAATAAGTAAGAAAGAGGTTAGAAAGAAGTAAGAAAGAAGTAAGAAAATGTTAGAAAGAAGTAAGAAATAAGTAAGAAAGAAGTAAGAAAGAAGTAAGAAAGAAGTAAGAAAGTAAGAAGTAAGAAAGAAGTAAGAAAGAAGTAAGAAAGAAGAAAGAAAGAAGAAAGAAAGAAGTAAGAAAGAAGTAAGAAAGAAGTAAGAAAGAAGAAAGTAAGAAGAAAGAAAGAAAGAACAAAGAAGTAAGAAAGAAGTAAGAAATAAGTAAGAAAGAAGTAAGAAATAAAGAAGAAAGAAGAAAGAAAGAAGTAAGAAAGAAGTTAGAAAGCAGTAAGAAATAAGTAAGAAAGAAGTAAGAAAGAAGTAAGAAAGAAGTAAGAAAGAAAGAAGTAAGAAAGAAGTAAGAAAGAAGTAAGAAAGAAGAAAAAAGAAGTTAGAAATAAGAATGAAAGAATTAAGAAAGAAGTAAGAAAGAAGTAAGAAAGAAGTAAGAAGGAATGAAGAAAGAAGTAAGAAAGAAGTAAGAAGGAATGAAGAAAGAAGTAAGAGAGAAGTAAGAAAGAAGTAAGAAAGAAGTAAGAAAGAAGTATGAAAGAAGTAAGAAAGAAGAAAGAAAGAATTAAGAAAGAAGTAAGAAAGAAGTAAGAAAGAAGTAAGAAAGAAAGAAGAAAGAAGAAAGAAAGAAGTAAGAAAGAAGTAAGAAAGAAGTAAGAAATAATTAAGAAAGAAGTAAAAAGGAATGAAGAAAGAAGTAAGAAAGAAGTAAGAAAGAAAGAAGAAAGAAGTAAGAAAGAAGTAAGAAAGAAGTAAGAAAGAAGTAAGAAAGAAGTAAGAAGGAAGTAAGAAAGAAGAAAGAAAGAAGTAAGAAAGAAGTATGAAAGAAGTAAGAAAGAAGTAAGAAAGAAAGAAGAAAGAAGTAAGAAAGAAGTAAGAAAGAAGTAAGAAAGAAGTAAGAAAGAAGTAAGAAAGAATTAAGAAAGAAGTAAAAAGGAATGAAGAAAGAAGTAAGAAAGAAGTAAGAAAAAAGTAAGAAAGAAGTAAGAAAGAAGTAAGAAAGAAAGAAGAAAGAAGTAAGAAAGAAGTAAGAAAGAAGTAAGAAAGAAGTAAGAAGGAAGTAGAGAAAGAAGAAAGAAAGAAGTAAGAAAGAAGTATGAAAGAAGTAAGAAAGAAGAAAGAAAGAAGTAAGAAAGAAGTAAGAAAGAAGTAAGAAAGAATTAAAAAAGAAAGAAGAAAGAAGAAAGAAAGAAGTAAGAAAGAAGTAAGAAAGAAGTAAGAAAGAAGTAAGAAAGAAGTAAAAATGAATGAAAAAAGAAGTAAGAAAGAAGTAAGAAAGAAGTAAGAAAGAAGTAAGAAAGAAGAAAGAAAGAAGAAAGAAGTAAGAAAGAAGTAAGAAAGAAGAAAGAAAGAAGTAAGAAAGAAGAAAGAAAGAAGTAAGAAAGAAGTAAGAAAGAAGTAAGAAAGAAGTAAGAAAGAAAGAAGAAAGAAGTAAGAAAGAAGTAAGAAAAAAGAAAGAAAGAAGTAAGAAGGAATTAAGAAAGAAGTAAGAAAGAAGAAAGAAAGAAGTATGAAAGAATGAAGAAAGAAGTAAGAAAGAAGTAAGAAAGAAGTAAGAAAGAAGTAAGAAAGAAGTTTGAAAGAAGTAAGAAATAAGTAAGAAAGAAGTAAGAAAGAAGTAAGAAAGAAGTAAGAAAGAAAGAAGTAAGAAAGAAGTAAGAAAGAAGTAAGAAAGAAGTAAGAAGAAAAAATAAGTAAGAAAGAAGTAAGAAAGAAGTACGAAAGAAGTAAGAAAGAAGTAAGAAATAAGTAAGAAGGAATGAAGAAAGAAAGAAGAAAGAAGAAAGAAGTAAGAAAGAAGTAAGAAAGAAGTAAGAAAGAGGTAAGAAAGGAGTAAGAAAGAAGTAAGAAAGAAGTAAAAATGAATGAAGAAAGAAGTAAGAAAGAAGTAAGAAAGAAGTAAGAAAGAAGTAAGAAAGAAGAAAGAAAGAAGAAAGAAGTAAGAAAGAAGTAAGAAAGAAGAAAGAAAGAAGTAAGAAAGAAGAAAGAAAGAAGTAAGAAAGAAGTAAGAAAGAAGTAAGAAAGAAGAAAGAAAGAAAGAAGAAAGAAGTAAGAAAGAAGTAAGAAAAAAGAAAGAGAGAAGTAAGAAGGAATGAAGAAAGAAGTAAGAAAGAAGAAAGAAAGAAGTATGAAAGAATGAAGAAAGAAGTAAGAAAGAAGTAAGAAAGAAGAAAGAAGTAAGAAAGAAAGAAAGAAGAAAGAAGTAAGAAAGAAGTATGAAAGAAGTAAGAAAGAAGTAAGAAATAAGTAAGAAAGGAGTAAGAAAGAAGTAAGAAAGAAGTAAAAAGGAATGAAGAAAGAAGTAAGAAAGAAGTAAGAAAGAAGTAAAAAGGAATGAAGAAAGAAGTAAGAAAGAAGTAAGAAAGAAGTAAGAAAGAAGTAAGAAAGAAAGAAGAAAAAAGTAAGGAAGAAGAAAGAAAGAAGTATGAAAGAAGTAAGAAAGAAGTAAGAAAGAAAGAAGTAAGAAAGAAGTAAGAAAGAAGTAAGAAAGAAGATAGAAAGAAGTAAGAAAGAAGTAAGAAAGAAGTTAGAAAGAAGTAAGAAATAAGTAAGAAAGAAGTAAGAAAGAAGTAAGAAATAAGTAAGAAAGAGGTTAGAAAGAAGTAAGAAAGAAGTAAGAAAATGTTAGAAAGAAGTAAGAAATAAGTAAGAAAGAAGTAAGAAAGAAGTAAGAAAGAAGTAAGAAAGTAAGAAGTAAGAAAGAAGTAAGAAAGAAGTAAGAAAGAAGAAAGAAAGAAGAAAGAAAGAAGTAAGAAAGAAGTAAGAAAGTAGTAAGAAAGAAGAAAGTAAGAAGAAAGAAAGAAAGAACAAAGAAGTAAGAAAGAAGTAAGAAATAAGTAAGAAAGAAGTAAGAAATAAAGAAGAAAGAAGAAAGAAAGAAGTAAGAAAGAAGTTAGAAAGCAGTAAGAAATAAGTAAGAAAGAAGTAAGAAAGAAGTAAGAAAGAAGTAAGAAAGAAAGAAGTGAGAAAGAAGTAAGAAAGAAGTAAGAAAGAAGAAAAAAGAAGTTAGAAATAAGAATGAAAGAATTAAGAAAGAAGTAAGAAAGAAGTAAGAAAGAAGTAAGAAGGAATGAAGAAAGAAGTAAGAAAGAAGTAAGAAGGAATGAAGAAAGAAGTAAGAGAGAAGTAAGAAAGAAGTAAGAAAGAAGTAAGAAAGAAGTATGAAAGAAGTAAGAAAGAAGAAAGAAAGAATTAAGAAAGAAGTAAGAAAGAAGTAAGAAAGAAGTAAGAAAGAAAGAAGAAAGAAGAAAGAAAGAAGTAAGAAAGAAGTAAGAAAGAAGTAAGAAAGAATTAAGAAAGAAGTAAAAAGGAATGAAGAAAGAAGTAAGAAAGAAGTAAGAAAAAAGTAAGAAAGAAGTAAGAAAGAAGTAAGAAAGAAAGAAGAAAGAAGTAAGAAAGAAGTAAGAAAGAAGTAAGAAAGAAGTAAGAAGGAAGTAAGAAAGAAGAAAGAAAGAAGTAAGAAAGAAGTATGAAAGAAGTAAGAAAGAAGAAAGAAAGAAGTAAGAAAGAAGTAAGAAAGAAGTAAGAAAGAATTAAAAAAGAAAGAAGAAAGAAGAAAGAAAGAAGTAAGAAAGAAGTAAGAAAGAAGTAAGAAAGAAGTAAGAAAGAAGTAAGAAAGAAGTAAGAAAGAAGTAAAAATGAATGATAAAAGAAGTAAGAAAGAAGTAAGAAAGAAGTAAGAAAGAAGTAAGAAAGAAGAAAGAAAGAAGAAAGAAGTAAGAAAGAAGTAAGGAAGAAGAAAGAAAGAAGTAAGAAAGAAGAAAGAAAGAAGTAAGAAAGAAGTAAGAAAGAAGTAAGAAAGAAGTAAGAAAGAAAGAAGAAAGAAGTAAGAAAGAAGTAAGAAAAAAGAAAGAAAGAAGTAAGAAGGAATTAAGAAAGAAGTAAGAAAGAAGAAAGAAAGAAGTATGAAAGAATGAAGAAAGAAGTAAGAAAGAAGTAAGAAAGAAGTAAGAAAGAAGTAAGAAAGAAGTTTGAAAGAAGTAAGAAATAAGTAAGAAAGAAGTAAGAAAGAAGTAAGAAAGAAGTAAGAAAGAAAGAAGTAAGAAAGAAGTAAGAAAGAAGTAAGAAAGAAGTAAGAAGAAAAAATAAGTAAGAAAGAAGTAAGAATGAAGTACGAAAGAAGTAAGAAAGAGGTAAGAAAGGAGTAAGAAAGAAAGAAGAAAGAAGTAAGAAAGAAGTAAGAAAGAAGTATGAAAGAAGTAAGAAAGAAGAAAGAAAGAAGTAAGAAAGAAGTAAGAAAGAAGTAAAAAGGAATGAAGAAAGAAGTAAGAAAGAAGTAAGAAAGAAGTAAGAAAGAAGTAAGAAAGAAGAAAGAAAGAAGTACAAAAGAAGTAAGAAAGAAGTATGAAAGAATTAAGAAAGAAGAAAGAAAGAAGTACGAAAGAAGTAATAAAGAAGTAAGAAAGAAGTAAGAAAGAAGTAAGAAAGAAAGAAGAAAGAAGTAAGAAAGAAGTAAGAAGGAATGAAGAAAGAAGTAAGAAAGAAGTAAGAAGGAATGAAGAAAGAAGTAAGAAAGAAGTAAGAAAGAAGTAAAAAGGAATGAAGAAAGAAATAAGAAAGAAGTAAGAAAGAAGTAAGAAAGAAGTAAGAAAGAAGTAAGAAAGGAAGAAGAAAGAAGTAAGGAAGAAGAAAGAAAGAAGCATGAAAGAAGTAAGAAAGAAGTAAGAAAGAAAGAAGTAAGAAAGAAGTAAGAAAGAAGTTAGAAAGAAGTAAGAAAGAAGTAAGAAAGAAGTTAGAAAGAAGTAAGAAATAAGTAAGAAAGAAGTAAGAAATAAGTAAGAAAGAAGTAAGAAAGAAAGAAGTAAGAAAGAAGTAAGAAAGAAGAAAGAAAGAAGTAAGAAAGAAGAAAAAAGAAGTTAGCAAGAAGTAAGAAAGAAGTAAGAAAGAAGTAAGAAAGAAGTAAGAAAGAAGAAAGAAAGAAGAAAGAAAGAAAGAAGAAAGAAGTAAGAAAGAAGTAAGAAAGAAGTAAGAAAGAAGTAAGAAAGAAGTAAGAAGGAATGAAGAAAGAAGTAAGAAAGAAGTAAGAAAGAAGAAAGAAAGAAGTAAGAAAGAAGAAAGAAAGAAGGAAGCAAGAAGTAAGAAAGAAGTAAGAAAGAAGTTAGAAAGAAGTAAGGAAGAAGTAAGAAAGAAGTAAGAAAGAAAGAAGAAAGAAGAAAGAAGTAAGAAAGAAGTAAGAAAGAAGTAAGAAAGAAGAAAAAAGAGGTTAGAAAGAAGTAAGAAAGAAGTATGAAAGAAATAAGAAAGAAGAAAGAAAGAAGGAAGAAAGAAGTAAGAAAGAAGTAAAAAAGAAGTAAGAAAAAAGTAAGAAAGAAAGAAGAAAGTAGTAAGAAAGAAGTAAGAAAGAAGTAAGAAAGAAGTATGAAAGAAGTAAGAAAGAAGAAAGAAAGAAGTAAGAAAGAAGAAAGAAAGAAGTAAGAAAGAAGTAAGAAAGAAAGAAGAAAGAAGTAAGAAAGAAGTAAGAAAGAAGTAAGAAAGAAAGAAGAAAGAAGAAAGAAAGAAGTAAGAAAGAAGTAAGAAAGAAGTAAGAAAGAAGTAAGAGAGAAGAAAAAAGGAATGAAGAAAGAAGTAAGAAAGAAGTAAGAAAGAAAGAAGTAAGAAAGAAGAAAGAAAGAAGTAAGAAAGATGTAAGAAAGAAGTAAGAAAGAAGTAAGAAAGAAGAAGAAAGAAGAAAGAAAGAAGTAAGAAAGAAGTAAGAAAGAAGTAAGAAAGAAGTAAGAAAGAAGTAAAAAGGAATGAAGAAAGAAGTAAGAAAGAAGTAAGAAAGAAGTAAGAAAGAAGTAAGAAAGAAGTAAGAAAGAAGTAAAAAGGAATGAAGAAAGAAGTAAGAAAGAAGTAAGAGAGAAGTAAGAAAGAAGTAAGAAAGAAGTAAGAAAGAAGTAAGAAAGAAGTAAGAAAGAAGTATGAAAGAAGTAAGAAATAAGAAAGAAAGAAATAAGAAAGAAGTAAGAAAGAAGTAAGAAAGAATTAAAAAAGAAAGAAGAAAGAAGAAAGAAAGAAGAAAGAAAGAAGTAAGAAAGAAGTAAGAAAGAAGTAAGAAAGAAGTAAGAAAGAAGTAAGAAAGAAGAAAGAAAGAAGAAAGAAGTAAGAAAGAAGTAAGAAAGAAGAAAGAAAGAAGTAAGAAAGAAGAAAGAAAGAAGTAAGAAAGAAGTAAGAAAGAAGTAAGAAAGAAGTAAGAAAGAAAGAAGAAAGAAGTAAGAAAGAAGTAAGAAAGAAGAAAGAAAGAATTAAGAAGGAATGAAGAAAGAAGTAAGAAAGAAGAAAGAAAGAAGTATGAAAGAATGAAGAAAGAAGTAAGAAAGAAGTAAGAAAGAAGTATGAAAGAATGAAGAAAGAAGTAAGAAAGAAGTAAGAAAGAAGTAAGAAAGAAGTAAGAAAGAAGTTAGAAAGAAGTAAGAAATAAGTAAGAAAGAAGTAAGAAAGAAGTAAGAAAGAAGTAAGAAAGAAAGAAGTAAGAAAGAAGTAAGAAAGAAGTAAGAAAGAAGTAAGAAGAAAAAATAAGTAATAAAGAAGTAAGAAAGAAGTACCAAAGAAGTAAGAAAGAAGTAAGAAAGAAGTATGAAAGAAGTAAGAAAGAAGAAAGAAAGAAGTAAGAAAGAAGTAAGAAAGAAGTAAAAAGGAATGAAGAAAGAAGTAAGAAAGAAGTAAGAAAGAAGTAAGAAAGAAGTATGAAAGAAGTAAGAAAGAAGAAAGAAAGAAGTAAGAAAGAAGTAAGAAAGAAGTAAAAAGGAATGAAGAAAGAAGTAAGAAAGAAGTAAGAAAGAAGTAAGAAAGAAGAAAGAAAGAAGTACGAAAGAAGTAAGAAAGAAGTATGAAAGAATTAAGAAAGAAGAAAGAAAGAAGTACGAAAGAAGTAAGAAAGAAGTAAAAAAGAAGTAAGAAAGAAGTAAGAAAGAAAGAAGAAAGAAGTAAGAAAGAAGTAAGAAAGAAGTAAGAAAGAAGTAAGAAAGAATTAAAAAGGAATGAAGAAAGAAGGAAGAAAGAAGAAAGAAAGATGTAAAAAGGAATGAAGAAAGAAATAAGAAAGAAGTAAGAAAGAAGTAAGAAAGAAGTAAGAAAGAAGTAAGAAAGAAAGAAGAAAGAAGTAAGGAAGAAGAAAGAAAGAAGTATGAAAGAAGTAAGAAAGAAGTAAGAAAGAAAGAAGTAAGAAAGAAGTAAGAAAGAAGTTAGAAAGAAGTAAGAAAGAAGTAAGAAAGAAGTTAGAAAGAAGTAAGAAATAAGGAAGAAAGAAGTAAGAAAGAAGTAAGAAAGAAGTAAGAAAGAAAGAAGTAAGAAAGAAGTAAGAAAGAAGAAAGAAAGAAGTAAGAAAGAAGAAAAAGAAGTTAGCAAGAAGTAAGAAAGAAGTTAGAAAGAAGTAAGAAATAAGTAAGAAAGAAGAAAGAAAGAAGAAAGAAAGAAAGAAGAAAGAAGTAAGAAAGAAGTATGAAAGAAGTAAGAAAGAAGTAAGAAATAAGTAAGAAAGAAGTAAGAAAGAAGTAAGAAAGAAGTAAAAAGGAATGAAGAAAGAAGTAAGAAAGAAGTAAGAAAGAAGTAAAAGGAATGAAGAAAGAAGTAAGAAAGAAGTAGAAAGAAGTAAGAAAGAAGTAAGAAAGAAGAAGAAAAAGTAAGAAGAAGAAGAAAGAAGTATGAAAGAAGTAAGAAAGAAGTAAGAAGAAAGAAGTAAGAAAGAAGTAAGAAAGAAGTTAGAAAGAAGTAGAAAGAAGTAAGAAAGAAGTTAGAAAGAAGTAAGAAATAAGTAAGAAAGAAGTAAGAAAGAAGTAAGAAATAAGTAAGAAAGAGGTTAGAAAGAAGTAAGAAAGAAGTAAGAAAATGTAAGAAAGAAGTAAGAAATAAGTAAGAAAGAAGTAAGAAAGAAGTAAGAAAGAAGTAAGAAAGTAAGAAGTAAGAAAGAAGTAAGAAAGAAGTAAGAAAGAAGAAAGAAAGAAGAAAGAAAGAAGTAAGAAAGAATTCAGAAGAAGTAAGAAAGAAGAAGAAAGAAGAAGAAAGAAGAACAAGAAGTAAGAAAGAAGTAAGAAATAAGTAAGAAAGAAGTAAGAATAAGAAGAAGAAGTAAGAAAGAAGTAAGAAAAAGTTAGAAAGCAGTAAGAAATAAGTAAGAAAGAAGTAAGAAAGAAGTAAGAAAGAAGTAAGAAAGAAAGAAGTAAGAAAGAAGTAAGAAAGAAGTAAGAAAGAAGAAAAAGAAGTTAGAAATAAGTATGAAAGAATTAAGAAAGAAGTAAGAAAGAAGTAAGAAAGAAGTAAGAAGGAATGAAGAAAGAAGTAAGAAAGAAGTAAGAAGGAATGAAGAAAGAAGTAAGAGAGAAGTAAGAAAGAAGTAAGAAAGAAGTAAGAAAGAAGTATGAAAGAAGTAAGAAAGAAGAAGAAAGAATTAAGAAAGAAGTAAGAAAGAAGTAAGAAGAAAGAAGAAGAAGAAGAAAGAAGTAAGAAAGAAGTAAGAAAGAAGTAAGAAGAATTAAGAAAGAAGTAAAAAGGAATGAAGAAAGAAGTAAGAAAGAAGTAAGAAAAAGTAAGAAAGAAGTAAGAAAGAAGTAAGAAGAAAGAAGAAAGAAGTAAGAAAGAAGTAAGAAAGAAGTAAGAAAGAAGTAAGAAGGAAGTAGAGAAAGAAGAAAGAAAGAAGTAAGAAAGAAGTATGAAAGAAGTAAGAAAGAAGAAAGAAAGAAGTAAGAAAGAAGTAAGAAAGAAGTAAGAAAGAATTAAAAAAGAAAGAAGAAAGAAGAAAGAAAGAAGTAAGAAAGGAGTAGAAGAAGTAAGAAAGAAGTAAGAAAGAAGTAAAAATGAATGAAAAAAGAAGTAAGAAAGAAGTAAGAAAGAAGTAAGAAAGAAGTAAGAAAGAAGAAAGAAGAAGAAAGAAGTAAGAAAGAAGTTAGAAAGAAGAAGAAAGAAGTAAGAAAGAAGAAGAAAGAAGTAAGAAAGAAGTAAGAAAGAAGTAAGAAAGAAGTAGAAAGAAAGAAGAAAGAAGTAAGAAAGAAGTAAGAAAAAAGAAAGAAAGAAGTAAGAAGGAATTAAGAAAGAAGTAAGAAAGAAGAAAGAAAGAAGTATGAAAGAATGAAGAAAGAAGTAAGAAAGAAGTAAGAAAGAAGTAAGAAAGAAGTAAGAAAGAAGTTTGAAAGAAGTAAGAAATAAGTAAGAAAGAAGTAAGAAAGAAGTAAGAAAGAAGTAAGAAAGAAAGAAGTAAGAAGAAGTAAGAAAGAAGTAAGAAAGAATTAAGAAGAAAAAATAAGTAAGAAAGAAGTAAGAAAGAAGTACGAAAGAAGTAAGAAAGAAGTAAGAAATAAGTAAGAAGGAATGAAGAAGAAAGAAGAAAGAAGAAAGAAGTAAGAAAGAAGTAAGAAAGAGGTAAGAAAGGAGTAAGAAGAAGTAAGAAAGAAGTAAAATGAATGAAGAAAGAAGTAAGAAAGAAGTAAGAAAGAAGTAAGAAAGAAGTAAGAAAGAAGAAAGAAAGAAGAAAGAAGTAAGAAAGAAGTAAGAAAGAAGAAAGAAAGAAGTAAGAAAGAAGAAAGAAAGAAGTAAGAAAGAAGTAAGAAAGAAGTAAGAAAGAAGAAGAAAGAAAGAAAAGAAG